>NC_056605.1:2367943-2369286 GCF_018340385.1 Cyprinus carpio
ATACACACACACAATATAATCTTTATATATATATATATATATATAATCTAATTTCATTAATCTACAGTGGTCCAAAGAAGTATGTGGACATTATATAAAATAGTCCATGTGACATCAGTGGCTGGCTACACAGAAATTTTACGAAATGACGAGAATACTTTTTGTGTGCAAAGAAAACAAAAATAATGACTTTATTCAACAATTTGTCTCCTTTGCATCACCCTATAGTGCAATTTTGTAGAGTATCACATACGTAAACAACATGCTGTTCTGTATCAGCAGAACCGTATGCGGATAAGCTGTTTACATTGTTTACACTTTTATCAGAACATAAACAGTGTATCCACGTACATATGTTGCATACATTGTTTATGCATACATTGTTTATGCATTTAAGTGCACTCCCCATGGACTATTTTACCGATCTCCTTGCTAAGTTTCTGAGCCTTGATCGTGTAAGGATCCTTGCTGTCTATGGAAGGGTCAGAGAGCTCTTGGATTTCATCAAAATATCTTAATTTGTGTTCCGAAGATGAACGAATGACATGAGGGTGAGTAATTAATGACAGAATTTTAATTTAACACAGACTACACATGACTACATAAAGTGCATGTGTGCATGTGACAGTCATGCCATCAGCAAATTTGATGATGTGGTTTGAGCTTTGAATGGCTGCACATTCGTGAGTCAGCAGAGTGAACATTAATTGCAATTAATCGCGATTAATCATTTGACAGCACTAATTATGTCCATAATAAGTACTCTTTTTTTAAAGTACGCTAAAGTCTGACCTCTGTGGTTTGAGATAGAGAAATGGGGTTGAGCTTTACCTGATCATTGTCCTCCAGCTGTGAAACATCTCTCCCACAGGCCTGTGCAATCCTCTTTCCTGCCACTAGGTTTCCGACTATCATGGAAGCAGGACCCACCTCTGAAACATCAAAGACAACAGGTCATATGATGTGCAAAATATGCATAAAATGAAAAACAGCCACCCAACACTCACGCAGGACTCACCTGTACCCGGCTGCTTCTGTCTAGGTTTGGGCAGGTTGGTGACGCAGGTATGAGGACACATGAGTACGTTGCAGGGGTGCAAATTAAAAGCAACAATTTGATACCAGAAATGCATCACGTAACTGTAAGAGTAATAATTATAATAAAAAATTATAATAATAATTACTATGCACCCATTTGTAAGGAAGGTTGTAAATTAACTAATGGGAAAAAAAAAAAAAAAAACGTCAACAACCCAAAAGACTCATGAGACGAACTAATCAATTCTCTTTGCGGCTCACACAGCACAGGTTTAGCGCATGGGTCTGTCACGTGATTAAGGAAT
>NC_056605.1:2369671-2373214 GCF_018340385.1 Cyprinus carpio
GCTCATACTGCATTGGTTTAGTGTGTGGGGGTGTCACGTGATAAAGGAACGACTCAAACCCGAAGACTTGTCAGACAAGAGGTGAGGTGAGCTAATCATAAACTGAAGACCCAGGTAAAGAATGAATTAATCTTTTCTGTATCTTATTGCATTGTAGTTTTGTATTGTTTGTAGTGTGATCAACGCCATGCAAAGTAGTAGATGTGTTGGGGAAGTAACACGTAACATTTTTAATTACATTTTGCTAAAAATGAAAGCAGAAATGAACGAAATGATTCCCGAAAAAAGATTCGTTCATTTTGCTGAACGAGACTCAAACGTCCGAGTCTGTAAAATGATCCGAACTTTCCATCACTAGCTTTGGGTAGTGTGTTAGCGGGCACCAGAGCCAGGCAGTACACTCCCACCTGATGGATGCTGTCGATAGCCTGAGAATTAAACAGAAAGTGGTCAAAAAATATGTATGTGTGTGTGTGTTGTTTTGTGCACATTACAAGTAAAACACCTCGACACACCCCACTAGTACTGTAAAATGCATACAGTTTTCTGTTAGGGTCAGGTTTAAAATATTATTTTGCATTGTCCTCATTTAGATAGCTAAGTAAACTTGTGTGTGTTCACCTGCAGCACACGACTCATCCACTGGAAGCTGTCCATCTCAGAGGCATCTGGTCTCTGTTCTGCCACCACAACAATGCGTTCATCATGCAGCACCGATAACACAGAAGTCACAGCTGAGACACATATGCACAGAGACACCAGGAGGAGGGGCAGATTAAAATAAACATGTATAAATACCATTCATGGCCTCCCCATCTCCCTTGTCGGTGCCTGAAGAAGAGAAAACGTGAATAAACATGCACGTTCATGACAACATGCTGCTTCTACAGAGCTAAGGTGACTCAAATTGAGCATGGCAGACAAAGGGCCCTATCATACACCCGGCGCAATGCGATGCAAGGCACAGTGAAAGTGTGTTTGCTAGTTTCAGTCCTGCGCCGTTCGCATTTTCCAGTCCAGCGCCACGTCGTTTAATTAGCAAATGCATTTGCACCCATTTGTGCGCCCATGGGTGTGCTGGTCTAAAAAAGAGGTGTGTTCAGGCGCATTGCTGTTTTAAGGAGCTGAAAATAGACTGCATCATAGACCAACTCAAGCCTGGTCTAAAGTCTGGCGCAATGTTTTTTCTTTGTTATTTAAAGAGCGTGTTAGTATAGGCGGGTCCACAATGCGCTATTAAACGAAGGGACGCACACAAACATGCCAAATATTAAAAATTAAAGGATTGCAATGCATAAGAATTTTTTGCAGGGAAAAAATAGTTTTTTTCTCAGGACTTCGATCCAATTAAACAAGAAAAATCAAATATAACAGAATAATAAAACAAAATAAATGCAGTACCCAATTCACTTCAGTGGGCACAGAGAGTGAAATAAGGTAAAGAATAAAAATAAGTCCTTTACAATAATAACCTCTAATCAAAACACCAGATCACAAGCCCCAATTTGACTTGAAATAGTGCAGCCAATGTTAAAGAACCAATAAAGGTGTGCAAAACAATTGCAATGGCTTATATGTGCCTGATAAAACAGACAAAAAACAAAAAACAACAGCATGAGCATACATGAAAAATCTGCACATCTTGCCACATAAATATACCCATTGCCTGGCTATGTGCCCAACGCCCTCACATCTCAAACAAAGGGGTTGGCCGTCTCGCGTATACCTTGGCTTAAACCTGGAATTACTAGGTTTCTCACAAGTTGGGTCAGACCTCTAGATCGTGAGATCACGGACAGCGTTGGTAAGGTCCCCGATAACTTTCCCTTGTTGTGTAATCACGTTTATTACTTCTTGTAGGGCTACAGTCAAGTCGTTTGGTACAGTGGCAGTCATCCTTGAATGCTCTACACTTTCCTCCACACTCACTAGGTTTCGGTTTTGGGCCACATTAGCTGGACGAGGTCTCTCTTCTGAGCACTACAACAGTGCCTCCTCTTTCGAACTTCAAATAATGTAGCATGAGGCCGCTCTCTAACCACCTTGTGCAGATCCCTCCGGAGTGCTGAATCCCTCACCCCTTCTATGAACTGGTCTCTCAATGCCAGCTGCACATTTGGAACACAATGTGGTGCTTGTTGCAGTGCAGCATTTAACATCAATGACAGTGCATGTGAAAAATCACAAAAATCCTCACTGTCCAATTGTTTTCGTGCATAAAACGTGTGCAACAACTGGGAGGTGCTACGCTTTTCCCTGAAAGCTGCCCTCAAATATAAGAACAGATCTTCAGCCGACTTACCCAAACCCCCCCCCCCATACACAGCCTGACTTCTTCTAGTGCTAAACCCCTTAAGTGGGAGAGGATAAAATCTACCTGATCCTCAGTACTCAACCCCCTCACTCTTATAACCCTCCCAAGTTCCTCAGTGAACTCATCGACATTTTGGCAGTCTTTACCTGGATCCCCACTAAAAGGTACAATTTGTCTCTCTCTTGGGATATGCACATAGGATCTAGTATGAACATTATTCATGTTAGCAAGAGCTGATATTACTTCATCATGTCTACACCCCAACTCCAAGATCTGGGACTGAAGCTGTGAGACGGGGTTACCTCCCTCAATGTCCATTTCTGGCGCTGCAGCACCTGCACCTTGAATGTCCTCCGCCATTGCAGCTGCACCGTCCATGTCCTCAGCCTCCATGACTTTGAGCGGTAGTCACAGAAAGTCTCAGTTCTCAAACAGTCAGTTCAACAAACACTGTCCTCCTCAAAGTCCTCACACAGCAGACTTGGTGCGCTGGCCCTTTGTCCTGCCGCCGCTTCTGTCAGGATGTCACTGCAGGTCCTTCCAGCACTCAGTCGCCTTTCGCCACTACCGTTGTTTGCACCCTTCTACTTTTGCACTATTGTAACAAAAAGAAATCAGCCCCCAAACAAAACAGAATCCCACTTCTGACACCAAAATTAGATGTGGCCGGCTTTATGTCCTTCTAATATACTAAGGAAAAGACAATGCCAAGACATCTACTGAAAAAGGATTCTTTTATTCTTGACTGAGCCTCAAAAGGAGACCCAGCATTAACCCTCTGAAGTCGATTAACGCGTATACGCGTTTTGGGGTATTTTCTCCTGATAACCCCGAAAAGAACTTAAATTACACTTTCAGTTTTGATCGTACAGATAAGAGCAATACATCAATCGAATCTGTAAAGGGTCTACTTTTTTTCTATACAGACATAATAACAACAAAACTTTGTGCACTTATAAAATAAAGATAACAAACAAGGAGTGCTGTCTGCAGCCTTTGTCTGCGCTGATCTTCAGTTACAAACTCGTCATTAAAATGAACTGTAACTCAGTGAATACTCAACATAGAGACATGAGAGAGATATCTATAGAAAGCCTGACATGTCTACTTTTAAACTAAACAAGTGCTGCCGAAAACAAATATTCTGTGATAAAGTAATCCATATGAAAACAATGCAATGTCCGTTTTTCACGTCTCCCTTCATTATCTTCTAATGCGACCACGCCTCC
>NC_056605.1:2373732-2373801 GCF_018340385.1 Cyprinus carpio
ACAATGCTGTTCTGTTCAATTTATCCCCCCTAAAAAACCTGAAAAAATATTCTCAGCTCTTTTCTACAT
>NC_056605.1:2373882-2373960 GCF_018340385.1 Cyprinus carpio
TTTTTTTGTAGAAAATAAGATTGTTAAAAGGATTTCTGAAGGATTGTGTGACTGGAATAATGAAGCAAAAAATTCAGT
>NC_056605.1:2374069-2374175 GCF_018340385.1 Cyprinus carpio
CCTCACATTCTTTCTTGTAACTCATCCCTCTCAGTGACACAGCTGACTGAAAGGCTCATTATGTAGCTCATTATGCAGGCCTTTGTCTTCTCAGGTGTGAATTCAC
>NC_056605.1:2374507-2377286 GCF_018340385.1 Cyprinus carpio
CAGGGCATGACAAAACTTCTCCAGGCCCCAAAAATACCCTTAGACTCCAGAGGGTTAATGTTTGGTTCAGGGGAAAAAAAGTTTTTTTTCTCAGGACTTCAATCCAATTAAACAAGAAATATCAAATAAAACAGAATAATAAAACAAAATAAATGACGTTACCCAATTCACTTCAATGGGCACAGAAAGTGAAATATGGTATAAGAAGAAATGTAAAGAATAAAAATAAGTAACCAATAACCAATAAAGGTGTGCAAAACAACGGCAGTGGCTTATATGTGCCTGATAAAACAGACAAAAAACAAAAAAACAACAGCACGTGCATACATGAAAAATCTGCACATCTTGCCGCATAAATACACCACCCACATTACATACAGTTCACCTTTTAACCTCTTTTAAACATATTAATCAGTAAACAGACTATAGATAACATTATTTCAAGGGATCTAAAACCACAACATAATTTCTAAAAAATAATTCAAGGGATCTGTTACCACTACATAATTTAATACATTGTTGTAAATTAAAAATTCTAAATTGTTAATTTGATTAAACCTTTTAAGTTGCTAGCAGTATTTTAATAAGTTGTCATGACAGAATAATGTTGATAATTACATCAACTTATTAATGTATGTAATTTAAACAGAAATATATGTGTTGATTAGTTTAAAACAATATTTACATTGTAACAACTCAATGAAATTGGCTTGATAACTTAATTTTTCCACACCATTTGAGTTCAGGATTTCAAAGCTCCTCCCCCACTTAAGAGCAAGAAGCAAGTTCAGACATGTTTTAGGCTGAGTATGACACAAAAGACATTTCAAGGTGAGTAATCTGAGTTTTATTTAATTTACAAATAAATTCTCTCCATTTAACTAGAGGTTTAGCTACACCTGGTAATACAGTTGATGTTAGCAGTGTAATTTGACCAGGATAGCAGTGGATAAGAATGTAAAAACAGTTTCATTGAAAAATATGCTCAGCCAAAGAGGGAATTTCATTTGTGCTGTAAATAGGAAAATATTTTAAAGGCACACACATTTTGCAATCTGTCTTCATTCACACAGATAGCATTCAAGTTTTATTGTAGGCAGTTTGCTGTTTGACCAACATTAACAGACTCTTTGATCTCTGTAAAAAGATAGTAGAGGCAGTTTTATACCGTGTGTTTTTTGTGTTAGTACAACCTGCAGAAAGAGATATTCTGATTTTGGTCACTGTTGTTATGCAACCTAAAATTTGTATTTTATTTTCCTGCACTTAAAGGCATACAGTAAATTACTGTTAAATTATCATTCAGTGAATCTTCTGGCATCAATTACTAATTTCTACTGGTTGCTGAGATTTGCATGAACAGTTAATGCAAATGTACTATGACATTCTAGGCTGATCACTATTTTTTTATGTTTGCCCATATCTAAAAGTGGGTTTGGGGTGTAAAATGTGTAAATTTGAAACCAAAACACAAATAGCATTGCTATAACATTACAGGCTATACCATGGTCATGGTGGGCAACCACTGCCATGCCTTTATCAAGACTGTTTTTGTTCTTTCAGAACATGGGGTAGCCTTAGATGACATTTATCAAGACATCACTCTAAGGGAACTCAGGAAAGATTCAGATCTGCAAAAAGTATCTCTTTTACTTGTCCTTGTTGCAATGCCAAGACAATCTCCACAGAAAGAGAATTATTTGAACACCTGGGTCCGCATTTGAAAAAACATGAGACTGTCATCTGTGTATTTCAGAACTGCAATTTCAGCACTAATATTTATGGTACATTTGCTTCCCACAGAAGCCGAAAACATACTCCTCACTCATTGATGGACTTCAAGGAAGACATAATAAAAAGGTTTGTAAGTTCAGCCAACACAGATCAACACAGTGATTTGGAAATTCAAGGTAGGGAGCTGCCTGATGATGGTCAAGATCATGATAATGATGTGAGAGTTCTGCCAAACCACATTGAAAAAATATTGGCTTTGTTGTTTATAAAACTTGAGAGCACTTTTAATGTATCTAACAGGTGTATTGATGAGGTTGTTGAAAAGTTAAATTTCATATCTCATTCAGCATCAGGACCCATCATCAAACGCATTTTACAGTCCTGCTTGAGGAAACATAATTGTGAGATTGATGAATCTGTTGTGTCAGACATGGTCACAGAGCTGTGTGATGCAAATCCTTTTACCTCTGCCCTGAGTAGCAGTGGTCCCCTTTCTTTTGCCTACAAGAGAAGGTCTTATTATATAGAGCAGTTTGATGTGGTGGAACCAGTGGAGTAT
This sequence comes from Cyprinus carpio, assembly GCF_018340385.1. Lineage (NCBI taxonomy): Eukaryota > Metazoa > Chordata > Actinopteri > Cypriniformes > Cyprinidae > Cyprinus > Cyprinus carpio. Next base: position 2,376,801 of record NC_056605.1, read on the forward strand.
GTACTGGATAGGGAAGAAAATAGAGGCTTCCAGTATGTCCCCATTCTGAAGTCATTGCTTCAGGTTTTGAGTCAGAAAAAGATCCGGGATTTAATCTTAAAAAACAGAGAAGCTCAAAGTAACATTGAAACTAGGTACAGGGCGTTTTCTGATGGCAATTACTACAAAACAAATGAGTTGTTTTCTGCAGAAGATCCTACGATTGCTATTATTCTCTATGTTGATGACATTGAGATATGCAATCCTCTGGGAACATCAAGAAAGAAAAACAAAGTGACAGCTGTGTACTGGGTGTTAGCTGATGTTCCTGCACTGCTCAGATCTTCACTGACCTCCATCTTCTTAGCAATTCTCTGCAAGGCTGATGATGTTAAGAGATTTGGTTATACAGTAGTACTGTACTTGAGCCACTGCTCAAGGATCTTGTGAGCTTGGAGGAGGAGGGCCTGTATGTTCAAGCATTAGGCAAAAAAGTCAAAGGAACAG
>NC_056605.1:2378987-2379122 GCF_018340385.1 Cyprinus carpio
GATGCAATGCCCGATGCCGAGGCGGTGCCCGATGCGGTGCCAGAGACGGTTCCCGATGTAATGTCTGAGACCGAGGCGGTGCCCGATGCCGAGGCGGTGCCCGATGCCGTACCAGAGACGGTTCCCGATGTAATG
>NC_056605.1:2379190-2379509 GCF_018340385.1 Cyprinus carpio
GATGCCGAGGCGGTGCCCGATGCGGTGCCAGAGACGGTGCCAGAGACGGTTCCCGATGTAATGCCCGAGGATGAGGCGGTGCCCGATGCAATGGCTGATGCCGAGGCGGTGCCCGAAGCCGAGGCGGTGCCCGATGCGGTGCCAGAGACGGTTCCCGATGTAATGCCCGAGGCCGAGGCGGTGCCCGAGGCGGTGGTCGAGGCAGTTCCCGATGCAATGCCCGAGGCCGAGGCAGTGCCCGATGCCGAGGCGGTGCCCGATGCGGGGCCAGAGACGGTGCCAGAGACGGTTCCCGAGGTAATGCCCGAGGCTGAGGCAG
>NC_056605.1:2381369-2381456 GCF_018340385.1 Cyprinus carpio
TCGTCCAGGTGGACGTGTCCAAGGTTCCCGAGGCGGTGCCTGATGCCGAAGCGGTGCCCGAGGCGGTGCCTGATGCCGAAGCGGTGC
>NC_056605.1:2383321-2389263 GCF_018340385.1 Cyprinus carpio
TGGATTGCCCTAATAAAACATACTGCATTTGGATCTACCTGTCTGTGTGCGTTTCGTGACACAGTGTTTTGTGTTGTGGCAGATAATCTTGGGGCACATTCCTTGGGGGGATTTGTTGAAAATTTCTCCAGTTCTTACATTTGCAGATTTTGTCTGGGTGATAAGTCAAAGTTTCAGGTAGAAGAAGTCAGAACAGGGGCATTTCCTCTCAGAACTAAAGAACGGCATGAAATGCATATCCAGGCTGTGCAGGAGAATACAGACTTGACTCATGTCTATGGAGTCAAGGGGCACTGTCCACTTACGGAGAATCTAAAGCATTTCAACGTTTTATCAGGATACCCTCATGATGTGATGCATGATTTGTTTGAGGCTATAGTCCCCCAAGAACTGGCTCTCTGTCTTCAAGTATTTATCAAAAATAAATACTTTATTCTTGATGAGCTCAACAAAGCCATTCAAATGTTTCCATACAAATGGTCAGACAAGACTGATGCTTTTGCAACAAAGAAAAGTGTTGGAGGGAATGCACATGAGAATTTGTCTTTGTTGAGATTCCTGCCCATCCTCATTGGATCAAAAATCCCTGAGGGTGATCCAACATGGGAAGTACTTCTAGTGCTCAAAGACATAGTTGAGCTAGGTTTAAGCCACGTTCACAAAGAGGAGATGATTTGCTACCTAGACAGTAGAATCTCTGAACACAAACACAGATTGCTCCAGGTTTTCCCAGAGGAAAAACTAATACCCAAATACCATTTCCTGGAACATTATCCAAAGTTGATCAGAGCCTATGGTCCACTAGTGTTACTGTGGACTATGCGGTTTGAAGCCAAACACAGCTTTTTTAAACGTGTTGTCAGGCACACACAAACCTTTCAAAATATTCTGCTTTCACTCTCCATGAAGCATCAGCTGATGATTGCATATAACCATCATGATTCTAGTGTTGTAAAACCCATCTTACATTCCACAAATCTGGCTACTGTAGATGTTACTGTGTTAAGAGAAAACATCCAGAAAGCACTGCAAGCTAAATTCCCTGATGAAAGACGTATTCAGATAGCCAATACAGTGTGTTACAGTGGCACAAAGTATGTAATTGGAATGGTTTTGGCTAATGGCTCGACAGGTGGTCTGACCGATTTTGGAGAGTTGATCCAAATAGTAGTTGTTAAGGGCACTCTTGTATTCATTCTGAAATCCTTGATTGCATGGTCAGTTGAGCATCTCAGGAGCTATGTTCTTCTGAAAACAGACACTGTGAAAGTGCTAGAGCCTGAAGAGCTGTCTGATATGTTCCCTTTATCACCTTATGTGTTTAGTGGAAAGAGCATTGTAACCCTGAAACGCTACATTTATGTTACTTAGATTGCCAACAAAACATTGACTTCAGAAGTCATAGTTGGAACAAAAAGCCACTTTATCACTTTTTCTCAAGGATTAAGCCTGTTAGCATACACTTACTTTTCAATAAGATTAACATGCAAGAAATAAGTACAGTCCAGCAGCAAAGTGTGTTATATGGATGGTCCTCCAGTTATTGCTTGTGCAGACTATGTATTTTCATTTAAAAGAACTTACGACAAAAAAAATAGTTTGGTGTAATGACCTTGCATTGAGCAGAGCCTCTACAACTCTGGGGGAACATTGCATTGTATTCTTACTGACATTTGTTGTTATTTTGTGTATTACAGATAATGTCGAAACCAGCTCATCTCCGAGTGATTCTTTCAGACCATGATGTCCAAAAACTGACATTACCTTCTGGAGTCCCCGGAACAAATTTCTGTTTGCATTACAAGGATGTTGATTTTGGCAATGATTTTTTTACCCTGCTTTCAACTTCCGATATCAAAGACAAAGACCCAATCAAGGTTGTGTATGTCCTGGCACCCCCGACTGTAACTTTGACTTTAACAGATATAGACAGCTCCTTCACAGGCAATGATTGTCCCTCTCAGCTTTTCAATGATGCGTCCTCATCTGTGACCTCCAATGACACATTGTCTGTTTCTTCAGAATCGACTTCAGAAAACCTAACCTATCGGTCAAAAGGTTGGCCCTCAGAATTTCCAATTCCCCGTTTCTCTTCCAGTACAGAGATACTGCTTCAGTCAGGCAATGAAAAATACAGGTGTTCTGGGACTCATCTTGATGCAAAATATCTTGTTTCAATGCTTCCAGACATTCTTGGAAAATTAGCTGATGTCATTTTTGGATACACCGCATACCCATCAAGTGCTCACTTAAGTCAGGTAGCGGAGGCCCTGATCCAAAAACATCCCTGCCTCAAAGAACCAGGGTCATTCAATGGTTACTACGGCTGGATTCAACGACTGAAATACAAGATGAACAATTTTAGATCAAAACTTAGAGGAATTGGCTCTCCAGAAACTGTAGTGAACAAGCAAAAACCAGCAGATGACCAGACTCCTGCTAAAAATGTTAAAAAGCCTAAAAAGGCTGAAGTGAATTACTTGCCTCCTCATCCTCAAGGTGAAAGCAGTGTGAGTTTGGAGCAAGAGAGAGTGAACCTTTTGCATGAAGTGACAAAAAAGAACAATTTTCAAGTTGTTGCTGAGAAAATTGGCAAGACATTCTCTCTTCACAGACAAGAAATAATTTACAACACCCCTGAAATCAGGGATGTCATGGAGCGCTGGCCTGCATTATCAGATGCTGCACAGGTAAGTTTTGTTCTCTCTTTGGAAGCGAAAAGAGTTTTGATTGTTTTCCCCATCTTCAGATAGCTATTGTTACAGTTTCAGAACTTTACTAGAAAATCACCTTGAAGTTATTTAAACAGGCTGCAGAAAATTCATCACCGTTGACATTAAGTTCACTATTTAATTTTTAAGTTGTAAATAAACAACACAGACATTGCAAGCATAGTATTAATTGGTGTTGCATTGAAAAAAGTACTGAGAACAGGGCTGAACACAGTATTATTTAATGTATAAGAACATATTACATGTAATTTGATGTTACATATGAAATGTTCTACCATTCCTGTTTTATACAGATAAATGAAGAATTCAAGAGAATAACCACTGTAAGTCTTGAAGCCACCTTTATGGCCAAACTTGACAAGTGTACCCCAAAACTGATGGGCCTGGCCTTATCAAAGGGAGGAGCTAAAGGAGAAAGAATCAGAAAGATCAGGGACATGCTTCTTGAGGTATTGTAAATTATTTAGGCCATCACACTAGAATAATTTAGATTTGTGTTTGAAATGTCAAGTTGTTGTAATTCACCTGTTCAGATTAAAGTATATTTATTTACTGTTGGCACTTTCTCTTTATTCTTTTTTCATTTTGATTAAATAGCACAATACAATTGAAGTACGGAGAGAAGTAGCTATCCGCTGCCTTGTTGTCTATCTTGGAGAGAAAGAAGAGGACCTTTTCAAGGAGTTTGCTATGAGTATTACAACATCTTGAAAATAAAATTAAATCTTCACTTGGCACAGTGTAAACACACAGGGCAACAACGTGCTCCTGCACTGCTCTCTTTCAGTTCAAATTTTAGGTATATTACACTGGCCACACACTGGGTCTACCCAGGTCAGTGATATCATAACAATGGGCTATAAGAGTTAATAAAGAGATGTATGGAAAAAGACTTGTAAAAATGTGTATGGCTGTTGCTTTTCACTTAACCATTTGAATTATTTCATGAAACTTACTATTATTTTTGGCCATTTGAGTAACTAGGTGCATGGTCATTAAACAACCTATTTTGGCCATTTGAGTAACTAGGTGCATGGTCATTAAAATAAAATTTAAAAAAAAGTTAAAATAGAGTTAAAGTTAAAATAGAACAAAGTTTCCAGTGATTAACTGAATTAAGTAAGATTAACTTAAAAAATCAGCAATAATAATCCAATTCATTAGGTCTAACATGCTATCTACAGTATATTTTCTCTTGCTTTACAAGAACACACAAGAGTTTGAGGAAGACATTGAAAAGCAAGTGATGACAATTGCCATCATCGGTGATCAACTATCAGGATTTGACCACAAGACGGCAACCATTGTGGTTGAGGGCATCAACATCCTGAATGGAATGGATATCTCAAGGTGCTGTGCTCTGCTGATTGGCATATGTATGCTCTGAATCTAAGGTTACCCCAAAGGAACTTAAATATACCTGTGAAGTGTTTCAGAAGCTGTTTCTTGAGCTTGATGGACTGAAACCCAGTGCAAAAAGTAATGCGTCTGAGAACAGTATTTCTAAGAGAAATCTCTACTTATTCCAGAGGAAATTTTGTTCCTTTTTTTTTCTTTTTGTAATTTGAAGTCTACTGTAGGCTGATCTTTGTGTTATATTTCATACTGATTTGAAAAACTGAGGTTAATATATGAATGTAGCATTTATATGTACTTGTTTGTGACAGTAGCAATCTTAGATCTTTTTAAAAATGGGGTTTACTGTGAAGAAATAGTTTTTAAAATTTAAAGTTTTACCAGATTGTTTGACACTGTGGAAAAATATGTAAATGGCAATAACCTTGCTGTTTTGGGGTAATTCATTGTGATGGCATAACTGAGTATGCATACAAAATGTTTTAATGGCAAATCTGTAGAGACCAGTTGTTTATAATTTGTTGGGAGCACACATTTTTTTTGTTTGTAAGTGTGCAGGGAGTGCAAAATTTTGAAGCACTGCAGTTCAAAATAAAAAAAAAAGTTAACTAACAAAATTGTTGTTGAATAGTGTACAAACAGCTAAATGAATGAACAAAAACATATAGGTTGTGAACTTGAAAACTTGCATTTATAATTTTTATAGGTTGTGAACTTGAAAACTTGCATTTATAATTATGGTGATTAAGTACATAACTTACTGAATTTATTTTAAGAGTAATGTAAAAAATGGTTGGAACAACTTAATTTTCAAGTACTCAACTTAAAAAATAGAGTTTATGCTACTTAAAAATACCTCTGTCTAAAAGTAAAGGTAATTTGTCTAACTCAATATAGTTTGTTGGCTGGGCAGTAATGTTATTAGAAGTTGTCATACTTATAAAATATATTGAAGTGCAAACTGTGGCGTTGATTTTTTTATTTTTTTTTAAACTACACAATATGCACACACACATACTTGGCGGGGGACATTCTGAAAGCAGCTTAACCTTGCTTCATGCATTAACATAATGTTTTAAAGGACCAAAATTCCAGTAAACATGGTACAGACAAGCAGAAGCGAGTCAAGTACATAGCGATGTTAATTCGGTTAATAGTTAAGGTTTTCCTCCCAGGAAAAGCGTTTACTTTGATAACACAGTTTTAAATTACCAAACTCAATAAACGCGGTAGTAACATAGGCTAAAGCTTTATTCATAAACACCAGCCCACGAAAATCCGTCTACTTAGGGCTATATCGTCAGGGGTTCACGTTTGAACTGCTTAAAAAGCTACATCTGCCTGCCGCCACAGACTTCGCGGGGACTTTGGAGCCAGCTTGGCGGCATCAGCTGTCACCGAGTTACATATTCATTGATGTTGTTGTAGCCTGCTGAAAAAAAAAAAAAAACTGTATGCAAATATTTTATAAGCATTTATAATGAAATGTATCTTTACAGTTCAAACATTGCGGAGAGATGTATCTGGTTCCGACTGATGTTTATGGATAAATCTTTAGCCTTAAGTCTCTGGTGGTTATGTGTGTATGTGTATGTGTGTGTGGGGGGGCACAATTTTCTGTGGGAGGAAATTGCTTCCCGTGAAGCTGGCCAGCGTTGCATTCATATTCTAACACTTAATGTGCATTTTTAGCGTGGTGCTTCATAATCTGGGCTATTCTGCTTGTCTGTAGAAAATGGTAGCCTATATGTTTGTATTAATAGGCTGTGTCCTCCATTGCCACTGTTTTATTGGGATGCATAATAAGCCACTGGCTAATGAAGCTAGTGGTAGGATACATAATGAGCACACCCA
>NC_056605.1:2389707-2389868 GCF_018340385.1 Cyprinus carpio
ACAATTGAGACTAAATACGACCTCACGTTTTATACGTTTGCAGCCTCTAAAACTTCCGTCCGTCATAAACATTTATTCGGATGGTTCGATTTTCTGCATTTTTCGCATCCGTAGCAAATATTTTGAGGCGTGTTTTTGACAATTGAGAGCTACCAAATGAT
>NC_056605.1:2389938-2390307 GCF_018340385.1 Cyprinus carpio
TTGTGACAGTAGCAATCTTAGATGTTTTAAAAATGGGGTTTACTGTGAAGAAATAGTTTTAAAATTTAAAGTTTTACAGATTGTTTGACACTGTGGAAAAATATGTAAATGCCAATAACTTTGCTTTGTTGGAATTAATTCATTGTGATGGCATAACTGAGTATGCATACAAATGTTTTAAAGGCAAATCTGTAGGGCCAGTTTGTTTATAATTTGTGGGAGCACACATTTTTGTTTTGTAAATTGTGCAAAGTGCAAAATTTTGAAACTCAATGTTTGAAACTGCAGTTTACTAAGTTAACTAACAAAATTGTTGTTGAATGAATTAATTTCTTACCATCAACTAAATGTATGAACAAAAACATGGAG
>NC_056605.1:2390490-2390738 GCF_018340385.1 Cyprinus carpio
TTAGAAGCCAACGAAGATAAAAGCCCAGATTAGAGAAGCAGTTCTTGATAAAATGACAAGCACTCAACAAAAGGCTCGAATTGTATTTCTGTGTTATCCTTGAACACAGCTGCGTGGATGTTTTTTTTTTTTTTTGTTTGAACTACACAATATTTTTTTGTGTAGAGTGTACATCTGAGGTCTAGCAGTTTGAATGCATTGTATAATACAGGGGTTCTCAACCTTTTGCAAGCTGCCCCCCCACCCAT
>NC_056605.1:2390830-2390924 GCF_018340385.1 Cyprinus carpio
TTTCATTTAAGGATAGCTACGTTATAAACTGCAAAAGAGAGATTTTTCAAAAACCCATATGACTTGCTCTTTAATTTACCATCACCTCGCGACT
>NC_056605.1:2391111-2391473 GCF_018340385.1 Cyprinus carpio
GTGGTATTTCGTTTTGAGTGCAGTCATTTTTGAGAATCCTGCCTCACACAAATATGTCGACGCTAAAGGAAGGATAATCTTCAAGGCAACATCACAGAGTTAAGGGTATTCCTGCATCAATGCTGCCCAGAATGAGGAAAGAGGGCAGGAGCTAAAGAGTTCCTTCAGTCTACTGTCACTCTTCAGCTCAATAAGCTGTTCAACTGATAGCTCGTTTGCTGTGCACACAAACGGATCTCGAGGATGATTTGTTTGTGTTATAATCAGTGCTTGAAGTGGGGGAAAAAAGTGGTGGTACTCTCTTTGCATTGGCAAATCATGACATTTTACAGTGAAAAACAAAACTTGGAGATATTGCTGTC
>NC_056605.1:2393813-2398595 GCF_018340385.1 Cyprinus carpio
TGATATGACAGTTCAACAAACAAGTTAATAATATTAAGTCACTTACATTTTAGACGAAATAATAACTGTTTTGGTCTATTTTAGCAGCGAAAATAGATCCGATGAATCCACACAAAGATCACAACATAATAACGCATCTCACAGCAACACTCAAGCGTGTTTCGAATGATTCAGTGTTTTGAACAAATCGTTTGAGTCAAAGATTCAATGACCCATTCACAAACATGTCTCATTCTTGATGAATCGGCCGTTTGAATGAATCGTTTAAAATGAACGATTCAATGACTCGCTTAATAAAACCGCTTATCACCTTTATTTGCGCTCACTATTGACAAACCAATCAAATTTATTCAAAACTTATTTTAAAAAATCAGTCCAAACACCTTTTAATTTTTATTCAGGAGTTATGTATATACAAAACTATAACTTTTTATGACAGTAGTTTAGTGAAAAAAAAATAGATTTTTTTTTTTTTTCCAGTTTTTTTTTTCTCCCATCCTGTAGCCTACTCCCCACCGGTTGAGAACCAGTGGTATAATACAAGTGTTTGCTTGTGTAAATTTATTAAATGTGTTAATCTTTCCCACAGGAGTACTCATCATATTTTTAATCTTAGTATGACTCTGCCTTTAGAAACTTAATCACACTTTAGTTTGGGGACCAATTCTCACTATTAACTTAATATAAACTATGACTTTTGCCTCAATAAACTCCTAATTTGCTAAGTTTTGGTTACAAAAACAAATAAAAAAGAACTAAAAAACAGCCAATAAGAAAAAAACATTAATATGTCTTATAAAAAAACTATTAAACTTAATAATAATTCAATAAAGTCTAAAGCGAATTTTAACTTCAAGGTGTGAGGCTTCCAGTTCATTTAGCTCTACAAAAACAGTCTGTTATGCTGCTTGCTAATAGCTCTACAAAAACAGTCTGTTATGCTGCTTGATACTGAAAATTGGTATTTACTATTATTTTAATGAACTGTCATAATCATAAACATACTGGTGTTATGTCCAGTGGCATAATCAATTTTGTGTTATCTGTATTGTGGTATGGTTTTTTTGTTCTCTCTCTCTCTCTCTCTCTCTCTCTCTCTCTCTCTCTCTGTGTGTGTGTGTGTCTCCTGCTTCTCTGGCTCCTCCTTTCCACTCGGGCAGGTAGCTGATTGCCCTTTCCAGCTGCACCTACTTACCGACTGAGGAGAAGCAGTATAAAAGCTGAGCAGGAACTCCAGAAGATGAGAACTCTTCAGAGCATGCCCTTTGTCAAGCCTGGCCTAGCTCAGTTTGTTGAAGCCTGTTGTGGTTCTGTATAGTTGTTATCGTCATTAATCTGAAGTCTTGTTGACTAACTCTCTGTTGTTCGATTGTTAACCTTTTGGAAGCTGGAGGTGGGTGCCTTTTCTTTTGTCCTGTACATGGTTTTCTCCTGGTTTGAGGATTAGATAGGGAGTGAGTGTATAATTTTGTTTTTGATTTTATTTTCATTTGATAGGTTTGGAAAGAATCTAACCCCCAGAATAGAAACCCTTTTGTTTGTTATTTTGGCATTGTTCCCCCTCCTGAAGTGTTTGCTTCCTCCTTAATTTTATATTTCTTTGTTCGAGAATTATGTATGTTCCCTGAGCTGTTAATAAACCCTTTTAACAGGGATCTCGTTGTTGTTGTTGTTGTTGTGGCAGGGGGCTTGGGTATATGCTCTTTGTAAATCCTTAATATTGTTACGTTACATTCAAACCCCTAGACCTGTAAGACGTAACACTGGTTTCTAGCGAAAATTGTTTTACCATTTACTGCACTTTGTTATTCTTCTAGATATAAAGGCTAATGAATTGGAACCCTCACACATTCATAGAAAATATCTTACCTGCACATTACAAAATTAAGTAAATATTTCTTCACAAGAGTTCTCTCTCATCCTACTCATCAGTCTTAACATTTCTGTGCTTGCACGATACCTGGCTCCACTTGCTAAAATCACTAATTCTTATTTTAAAAGGTGGCAGTAAAAAATACATGACATGACTGATAGAATGTTAACAGGGGAAATGATTCTCAAATCAGTAAACTGTGATATCCATCATCAGACAATGATTTATCATTAATATTTTACTGGACCACAGTGGTACTTCCATGGGGCTTGGCAGCACATCAAAAGAACACTTCCTTGATTTGCATGTTAAGGGGCATGAAGAGGAAAATTGTTATATCGCAAATGGGGTGGTATCAAATTCTGGCTTTTCAAAAAGTTAGAAAACACAAAATTCATATTTCAAACTGAGATGTGAACTTTTGAGGTATAAAACCTGCAGAATATTTTTATTGAATAGCAACCTCTATTCAGATTTTTACTTTCAATTTCATCACCCCTTTAAAACATATATTTTATAAAATAAACTGTAAATAATTCTTATAAGAAATAAAACTGTAAGTAGACCTAAATCAAATGTGGGCTTAAATTGGTCACTTCATCTAAATTATGACTATTGTTATTTTTAGGTGAACTGTCCTCTTAATTTATTCAGTGGGTTAAATTGTTTGGTTCAACATTACCTTGTCGTCCTCCAGCCTTTTAATGGTGGTTTCTGGAATATTCCTCTCCCTCAGAAAAAAGATTAATTAGTCCATCCTGTCAATGATAGTTAAACAATGATAGTTTAATGGAAATTAATAACATGAGCAGAGTGAGGCTGGTAGGCCAATATTAAGCATAGACCAAATATGTAAGCCAGAAAACCCGAAAACATGTATTTTTATGGTTAATATGTGCCGTGTGTATCAAAGCAAGCCCTGTATGCAAACCTTATTTCACTCAGTTTATATGCAATGATAGTAAACTACTTAATTTTCCATAAAACCAACAATTAAGATCCAAGATTAAACTAACGTTACATGAGCTAGTATACCATAGTACACGCTAGTTACCAAACATTCAGATTTTATACTTCCCCAGAGTCTTCTATAATAACATACGTAAATCATAAAGGATTATCATACCAAAGAGTAAATATGACCATACCTTGTCGTCAGGTAATGGCATATAAAGATGTTTAAGATAAAAAGGTAAGGAAACTCCCGTGTTCTGTCTCTGTTCTTCTATTCAATCTTGTGGTTTCCTATAGTGCTTTGAGAGAAAGTGTGGCTATTCAAGAGAAAAAAAGTCAGAATTCTGACTTTATAACTCTCAATTGCGACTTTTTATCTCACAATTCTGACTTTTTTTCTCGTAATTGTGAGTTTATATCAGGCAATTCTGATTTATTTCTCAGAATTGTGAGTTTATATCTCAAAATTCTGACTTTATAACTTGCAATTGCGACTTTTTATCTCACAATTCTGACTGTTTTCTCACAATTGCGAGTTTACATCTCGCAATTCTGACTTTTTTTCTCAGAATTGCGTGATACAAACTCGATATTGCAAGTTATAAAGTCAGAATTGCGAGATATAAACTCGCAATTCTGAGAAATAAAGTCAGAGTTGTGAGATAAAAAGTAGCAATAACCTTTTTTATTTTTTATTCAGTGGCGGAAACGGGCTTCCATAGATTTGGTAGATCTTACTCCCTGTTATAAATCTATGCTTGAGGCTTGGAAGGTTTTCACTGTGTCAAGATCACCTGATTTATCAGCTGGGCCTTGGCTGTTGGAGGAACCTTTGTTTTTTAACTCTCTCTTTTCTTCAAGATTTTTATCATCTGCGTGTTTATGCTCACGGCTGGTGGCTGCTGGGTATACAAAGTTGGGCCATGTACTGAATAGCAGCGTGGAAGTTATAACCCAAAGAACCAAGGTGAAATCTGCAAGAATGATACAGCAGCTGGTTGCAAAAGTACACGGGAGGTTAAGAAAGCAGTACAGAGATCTTGTGGACAATACAGAGATGATTCATGAGTGAAAAGAAGGGTTTGATTATGATTTTCCTTCCCTCATTGTTAGAGCTGCTGTGGAGAATTGGGAAGATGATCATCATTGTTTGTTGACATTTAAAACCCCAGTTTTGGAATGTTTCGAGTCAGCTGGGAAGAAGGCCTTGTACTTGATTTGTGTTAAAGTATTAAATGCGAGGTTGTTGACTGGTGTTTCTTCAACAAAATGGAGGGACTTTTTTGGACTTGACTCTTCCCCTAAAGGCTGCTGGTGCACTCTGTACAAATACCCAATCAATAAGCAGACAGGTGACTTGCAGTGGTGAATTGTACATGGAGCAGTAGCTACAAACAGACATGAAGTGCATCTTAATCCTAGTGTTGGGGCGGGTTGTCCTTTTTGTTCGGTGGTAGAATATTTGTTAAATTTATTTGTGCAGTGCTCATGTTTAGGGGATCTGTTTTCCCTTTTAAGTAATTGGTTTTCATCCTTAGGGGAGGTATTTTCTTGCAAATTGTTTATTTATGGGCCTAGGTATTCAGTTCAAAGGAAAAGGACTTTGGTTTTAATTTTTTTTTTTTTTTATCTGGCACTGCAAAAATAGTAATTTGGAAAATAAGGAAAACTAAACTCCTAGGGCAGGATGCAATAAGTGTGGTTCCTATGTTTTTAGGGCTTGTGGCAGCTAGATTTAAAGTAGAGTTTGCTTACTACAAATTGGTGGACTGTTTACCAAAGTTTATAGAAATCTGGGGTGTTAATGAGGTATTGTGTACTCTATGTGAAAACAATGAAATGGTGTTGACTTTTTAAACATGTATGTGAAAAAGAATGAAATTAATGCATTTCTGAATTAAGTGTGAATAATTGTGTATTTTAGGAAAAAAATGTTATACATTTAAAATGTCTCT
>NC_056605.1:2398856-2401387 GCF_018340385.1 Cyprinus carpio
ATATATATAGAATAATTACAAAAATATTTATGTTTTCCACTTCCAGTTGACTCTGAAATCTAGACTTTTAAAACAGCAAATGTTTGTTTCTCACGCAGGTCCAGTATTCAACATATCCATTCATTCAGAAGCAAACAATGTGTCACCGGGCGACACAGTCCAAATGAAGTGCATCATATCCATCCTGGAAGCCTCTCCCAATACTGGCAAGTACTGTTTGTGTAATGTCTAGATATTTTGTAGAAATATAATTGATATAATATAACGTTTATAGAAAGTTTAAGATGAATTTCTAAGCATAAAAAGTCAAGCTAAATGCAATTTAAATAAATGCCACTGGAGTTTTTCTCCTTTAAAATTTAAAACCTTTTCAAACTTCTTGTTTTTGAACATTTTGTTAATCTTTTACATCAAATAGTTTGGGGTTTTATCGTCTAATCCAATTACATTCATTCCTTTTAATTATGGTTTATGTCCAAATGTTTTTTAAGATCACTGTATCTTTATTTTTGGACACATTGAAGTAACGAGAGTAATTTTATTTGTGGGTGAAATATTTGAAAATATTTGATGTTCCATCCTGACAGATTTTTTTGAGATTCATCCCCAATGAACTTAAATCCCCCAGTTCATTTCATGTCACATTCTGATATATAAAAGGAACAGAATCTCAGAAGTAACCGAATGCTTTCTTAGGTGTTTTTAATTATTTAAAGGTTTTTGTAAAACACTTTAGCTTTTCGCCAGTTATTTTAGTGTCTATTCATTCCTGCTCAGTTTCTTGCCTTAGTCCAGTCTGATGCTGTATGATGTCTGGGTGGCATGTTTTAATAGCAGTATTCATGTTTAACGTCTTAATTAAGGCATCTACATTCAGTTTGTTTATCATCTTTCTTTAGTAGTCTCCTTTTTCTTCAAAGTCACATGATGTTGCTCATGTGGGTGTGTTTTTGTGGTTATTCACAGTTGATAGTATAAACTAATTTGAACCAGATGGAAATTATCACCTGGACTTTACCCCTGAGTCACATCCTGCATTGGTGTGATAAAGCATCTTTTCCTTTTCTTCCTGTTGATTAACAGTTATTAATGAATACTGTATGCACAGTTATGTGAGGTAGGAGTTTTACCAAAGTACATTAAAAACACAATTTAGCATTCTTACAAAAACAGAGCAAGCATGGTTTTGGAAAAAGCATGGTTTTGGAAGTAAACATACGTTAGGGAATATAAAACTGTTATATTGCTGCCTTTCAAGTACTACTGTTTTCTACAGGAAATGTAATGAGTTGTTTAAGATGTGAGTGGTTGGATGTTTACTTTTTTAGTGATCCTAGTGATACAGAGCTGCGGGCTGCAGTTGGTCACATTGCCTGCTCAGCCTGCTGTGATCGTATCAGTCAGAAATGTTGCACATTTGTGGTTGAACGTTGATTCTGGTTGTGTCTTGGGATGGGAATTGTTAAAGTCCAGTTCCCAGATACTTAAGAAAAAGAAAGCAAGCCTGGAAAACCTGTCTCTGAAAGTGTACATTTAGAACAGGGTTTCCAACCCTGCTTTTGGAGAGTTACCGTCCTGCAGATTTTAGCTCCAACCAGTGGTGGACGAAGTACACAAATCAAGTACTTGAGTAAAAGTACAGATACGTATAATAAAATAATACTCCAATAAAAGTAAAAGTACTCCTTTTTCAATGTTACTCGAGTGAAAGTACAAAAGTACTCGATTTTTTTATGTACTTAAGTAAAAAAGTACTGATAGATAGGTTTATCTTGCAATTTTATATAGGCTACTTAATTTAATTTTATATTAGCACATTTTTTTATATAATCCTACTGCTCATAATACCTGAAATTTTCTCAAAATAACTTCTATATGGAGTCAAAATATATTTGTGTTGTTGATATGGACTATGCTGACGAGAGTGATGTAGTAATGTTCACTGTGAAGCTTACACTGTGATGTACTTGAGAGAAAACAGATTTGTGACCCTGGACCACAAAACCTTAACTTCACATTTGAGGCTGCTGTGGTCAACAGAGCATTAGCAGTTTTACAAAAGTGCATTAACTTTACATTTGAGGCTGCTGTGGTCAACAGAGTAAACATATATTAGGGAATATAAAACTGTTATATTGCTGCCTTTCAAGCACTGCTGTTTTCTACAGGAAATGTAATGAGTTGTTTAAGATGTGAGTGGCTGGATGTTTACATTTTTTAGTGATTCTAGTGATACAGAGCTGCGGGCTGCAGTTGGTCACATTGCCTGCTCAGCCTGCTGTGATCGTATCAGTCAGAAATATTGCACATTTGTGGTTAAACGTTGGGTAATTCTCAGAATACGATGTTAAAATGTTTCTTGCTCATCAGTCTGTAGCAACAGGTTTAGTTTAATCTGGGCTCGATTAGAGCAGAAAGAGCATTTCCTTGTTTCAAGGCTAATTTTGGCCTGGTTGTTGTTCACAGTGGTTGGGAATAAAGGCAGTACTGCTCTCCTTAGGCTCCTTGTGATCTTAGGTTCATAGAAAACT
>NC_056605.1:2402716-2408717 GCF_018340385.1 Cyprinus carpio
GCTATTCAGGGCCACAGTTTCAAAGCCTTTCCTTAATTTCCCATCTAGAGTCATTATGGTTGGGGTGGATCTTAAATTTAATTTGGAGATTTATTTGTAAGGTAATTGATTACTTGTATGTACACATGCATATAGGCTTTAATGTTAAGATAGTATTACTTTTAGTAATACTGAACCAAGGTTATAATAAAGACTTCCACATTGTTGCAAAATATTATAGTTTAAATAAAAGCTGTTATTCCCTTTCTACTCATAGATTTTTCTTCTTCAAAAAAAAAAAAAGAAAAAAAAAAAGAAAATAGAAGAATGGTTTCCACAAAAATATTAAGCAGCACAACTGTTTATAACATTGATAATTAGAAGAAATGTATTTGAGCACCAAATCAGCACATTCAAATTATTTCTGAAGGATGTGACACTGAAGACTGGAGTAATGGCTGCTGAAAATTCAGCCTTGCTACACAGGAATAAAAAATATATTAACATAACTATTGTTTGGAAAATGAAATATTTCACAATATTACCATTTATACTGTAGTTTGATCAAATAAATGCAGCACTGAAAAGACATTTCTTTCCAAACTATGTAAAAAAAAATACATATTTAAAAAAAATGTAAAAGGAAATCAGTATACAGTGTAAAAAATTCAAGATGTAGCTAAAACAATTCTGCAACAATTTAAATGTCACAAGCTCATAAATAAATATGATGATCCATACACTTTAAGAATCATAAGCTCTCTGCTGTTCACATGGGATTCTGCTATGAGATGTACTCTTGGTTTTTACTTGACGAGTAGCAGAATGCTGTGGTGAACTGTGGTGGGCTTGAGCTGCGCTCATGGTTGTCAGTTTCTGATTACCCAGTGGCCTTCATTGAGATTCCACACATAGCAGTGAGGACAGCGTGCAGAGGCCTGCCTGAGTCTGTCTGACTGCTGCCGCCTCACTTTGGATCATCAGGGAGTGTATATGGCATTAAACCACTTGAAAGACACTGTTTAGCTTTGTTTTCTTTCCATACACTACTTGAATACCCTTGTGGTTATGGCACACACTTGCTTGAATAAGCCGCAGCAACAGCATGGCTGTTTGGAGTGTTGCCATAGAACACCTATGAAAAATCGTATTGACTCCACCTTGGCATTCACGTGAAGCTACCTCTCAAATATTGTAAAGCAACACTTGACGCTAGATCAAGTGAAACAGAAGATGTTTAAATGTCAGTTTTGATTCCATGCTTGCTTAAATAATTAGGTTTCACTCTGTCCGTCCCACAGGTGATATGGCATTTGATGTACGCTGGTTCCATAAAACAGACCGGGCTGTAGATAACGGAGTCCAACCTCTCATCAGTATGGACCGCTGGGGAGTGGTAAAGAAGACAGGCTCCAATGAAACCAGTCTGGAGCGCACCGACCGACACACGTTTGTCCTGAGCTTACACAAGATTGAGGAAAGAGATGTGGGAGAGTACTACTGTACAGCCACACCCTGGCTCCTGTCCCCTGCTACTGGTGCCTGGAACAAGGAGAAGGACCTCACCTCTGCTTCGTCATTTCTATCTGTCAAAACACAATGTAAGAATCCTGGTTGTGTCTTGGGATGGGAATTGTTAAAGTCCAGTTCCCAGATACTTGAGAAAAAGAAAGCAAGCCTGGAAAACCTGTCTCTGAAAGTTTACATTTAGAACAGGGTTTCCAACCCTGCTTTTGGAGAGTTATCGTCCTGCAGATTTTAGCTCCAACCAGTGGTGGACGAAGTACACAAATCAAGTACTTTGAGTAAAGCACAGATAATGAGATACAAAAATTATACCTCAGTAAAAGTAAAATTCATTCTTTTTCAAATTTACCGAAAGTGAAGTACAAAAGTACCATTTTTTATATACTTAAGTAAAAAAAAGTATTGATAGATAGATTTATTTTGCAATTTTAGAGTATGGGCTATTTATAATTTTATATTAGCAAATTTTTTATATAATCCTACTGCTCTCAAAATACCTGAATTTTCTTCAAAATAAATTCACTAAGCATGGTATGTCAAGATATATTTTTTATTGTTGATATGGACTAATGCTGATGAGAGTGATGTAGTAATGTTCACTGTGAAGCTTAAGAACACTGTGATGTACCTAAGAGAAACACAGATTTGTGACCCTGGACCACAAAAACCAGTCCATCCAGGGGGTCATTTTTTCGAAATGAAGATTTATATACATCATCCAAAAAGCTGAATAAATAAGCAGTTAGGAAAGGATGATATTTGGCTGAAGATACAACTATTTGAAAATCTGGTATCTAAGGGTGCAAAAAAAAATCTAAAAACACTGGAGAAAATCACCTCTCAACTTGTCTAAATAAGAGTTCTTAGCAATGCATATTACTAATCAAAAATTAAGGATTTTGATATTTTTTACGTGTAGGAAATTCTGGCCAAAATACCTTCATGGAACATAATCTTTATCACTTAATATCCTAATAATTTTTGCCATAAAAGAAAAATTAATCATTTGACATATACAGTGTATTTTTTTGGCTTTTGCTACAAATATACCCCCAGCGACTTAAGACTGCTTTTGTGCTCCAGGATCACATTTGTCTATCTGATCTTCACCAGTAAGAAAAAAAGTGCTTTAAAGTTTAATGTTTTGCAGAACATCACAAAGTTATATATGACATGAGAATAAGGCCTGAAGTTGAAGAATGATTTTAAGGAAAAATAATCATGGTTTTCATAATGATTTTTTTTTTTCCTTCTCAACCTTGTCTGTGGTGTAAAAAACATTCCCTGGCCAAACAATGCTCCCAGAGGGCATCACTTCTCACTTTGATACTTACTGTAGTTACTATGTTCTGAACATCACATCCTTTCTTTTTTCTCCAGATGTAATTCCATCTAGGCAGGATTGAATAAAAAATATTTAGATCCTTTATATCTAAAAAATTGCCCCAACTTATGCCTGCCTCAAAGCTAGCTAGACAGTTAGCATCAGCTACCAATATTTACTTATTTTCAGTATGGTTAAGTGAATAAAAATTCATATTCGTCTACAACGCTAGTTAATGCAAATAATATAAACATTTATACTGTTGATAAACAATATAAAAAAACAGACGTCACATAGGCTAAATGCGAGCATTTAATAGAACTGCTAATGTTATGGCAGCGGGAATTTGGACCGCATTAGTTATTTTATTTAATCTGTGTTATTTTTAATGATTTGTTTTTTTGACTCCAAGAGGCACTGATGCTGATGTTTGCATTGAAGTATTTCTTATGGCTTAGATCACCCCAGCATAGCAGATTTAGTTCACAAACAACATGTTTGACCTAATATGAGCTTATTTACAATACTAATCCTTTAATTCGACATTAGTAACTTACTTTTAGCAGCTTCAGTCGCGCGCGCTCACAAAATCTCCCGATTCTTACTTCTGAATTCAGTTCACTAGAGACTCGCACTAAACAGTTCATTTGAATCAGTGAGTTGTCGACTTGAGAACAACTGCAATCGGATCATTCTAAATCGTGAATGAATCATTTGGTGTGCGATTTGCGCATAGACAGTAAAAGAAATGGACACAGCGACCCCGTTGGATTCAACGGAGACAAGTGTGAAGTCAATTAGAAGCATGCACTTCCTGGGGGTCGAGCTTACTGCGCAGACTCAAACTCAGCTTGCAGACGTTGTTGAATAATTTTGTCCTGTTGCTTTTATGGACTCTCTATGGGGTTCTACCTTGACTTCATGCCTCCACGTCCCCCCGATAGCCTCATAGACAGTAAAAGATTGGCTGCGAGCTTCTCCTCCTGTCCATACGGTAATTTCTCTACTGCGCGACAGAGAGTCGCAGGTTATGATGCAATCGTTAGCCTATTTTTACAAAAACTGCTTCTACGGGGCCATAACGTAAGATACAAGGTAATGGGGCCTTCTATACATTTTCGTGTTTCTTTAGAAATAATGAATGGACAAATGGAGTCTTTAAACGCCTCAGATGTAAAGTTATTTGCTGTCAAAGTGACGCCAAAATGAATGGGAGTCAATATAATGCTAACAGCAGGTGGAGGTCCGCTAGCCAATTGTGGCGCCCAGGGATCCTTCAATAAAATATAAAACCCTGCCCCCCTGGATTTGCGAACCGATTTAAAAGGTTCATTGAAAAGAATCAGTTCGTTCTTGATTATAAGGATTAACGATATGTTTTATGAAATGTAGTGATATTATAAGGAGTAACGATATGTTTTATGAAATGTAGTGAAGTATGTCGTGTAGTGAACCTGTCTATATGCACTCCGAGGATTGAACCACTCTAATTGACTCTTAGCTCCATATTCCCACTTGGGAGCAATACACATATCATTCTCAGGAATAAAGCATCCAAGGTATGTATGTGGCATGTATAATGTGAAGTGTGTAGTTATCTTTGGAAAAGGCCATAAATTAAGGATTGAGAATCTATGGTGAGATCTGAAGAAAACCGTTCCAGCAGAGAAACCAAATAATTTATGAATGTGAATATATGAATTTATTCTTTAATTTATTATGAACATTGTTTATCTTTAATCATCTTAGTAGTATTTACTGGTCTGAGACACAAAGGGGCATCCTAAAAATAACACATAAGAGAAAGTGATTCCTTCAATGCATCATTCGGTGCCCTTCTCATGTGTAATGACACTCTGAATAATATTAGTTTAATATGGAAAAATCGTTATTTTTAATGGCTGAGGTAAGCACAGTTTAAATTGCACTGCAGCATGTTTTCTTATCAGCATTTTCTCTTCTTGCTGTATTTATATTCACATTTGCATTGTGGTCAAACAGGGGGCTTTGGCCGCACAAGCTCTTTCTCTGACTCAACCCGGCAGTTTCTGTTTCTCATAGAGGCACACAAGTTTACAGGCAGGGAGCAGTGATGATTTCACACTGTTTTGTTAAATACGGTAAAGATATGATAATTTCCTACATTCCCATATCAAAATGTACTTCAAATGATCAGATCACTTCAAATGTTTACTACTGTATTACAAGCTTGTTTCACTACAAATTCACTATTCAATATTCGTCACTTGACATATTCAACTTTGACTTTAGGTGTTTAGCCTGTGCTGGCTTTCGAATATTTTACATTAATTAGAAATGATCAGATGTATGAATTCATATAATTCACACATGCATTTATTTATTTTGTCATAGTTTAAATGTAATAAAATATCAGGAGGAATTTTATATTAGATGCTAATATTGCAGTATGTTTTAATACAACTTTTTCACAATCATTTTAAAAGGACTCTAAAAGACACCTTAAAATCAAAGGTGGGTAATAAACAAAATGGCATGGAAATAGCAACAACCACAAAACCATTCATAACAGTCTAGAATATAAACAATATTTCACAAAGACTGAGTGAGAAAACTATGTGGCCCAACATGAACAACCAGGAAGTAACAGTTCTATATCCTGGAGAGGGCACCCTCTGGTGATATAGAATGTGGTACATCTATTACATCAGTCCGTTGCAATCTTGGAGGCCTTGAAAACAGAAATTAAGTTGGACACTTTCTGCTCTCTGAAGTAGTGCTCATGTGGTGTTTACTTTCTTTAACATAGATGAATGTATTTCTTTCTTTCTTTCTTTCAGAATAAAATCGTTGTAAGAATTTTACCTTTTTCTTTCTTTCTTTCTTTTTTTTTTTTTTTTGAGTGAACAATGTCTTTAAGAGTGATTGAATAAGTTTTCACTGGCTTTAGGTCTAATATTAAATGTAATCAAATTGTGATCTTTTTTTTTAAATTAATGGTATACCTGTAAAGAATATAGTTGCATAGGAATCAAAAGATGAAAAAAAAATATTAAGTAAGTAAGAAGTTAAGTAAGTAACTAAATAAATAAATAAGTAAATAAATAAATAGGCCAGTTAAATTTTCAGTCTGGGTTTCAATTATGGTTAATTAGAGACTTGTTAAGATGCATAACTTTTTTTTTTTTTTGT
>NC_056605.1:2408990-2414203 GCF_018340385.1 Cyprinus carpio
GACTTATTTTCTCTGATGATATATGAGTTTTGGCTGGATTCCCCATACAATCCATTCAAGCTGGTTTTCCCAGACAATGAATGTGGATGGTGATTACTTTCACTACTGTAAGACTTTAAAAATGACAATATAATACCATAAACGTTACATACAAGTGGTTTATACAACTCGTGAAAAATAGCTTTTGAAGCTTTGTGACATTTAAGGGTTATTAACTAAAAATTTTCTTTACTGAAGCCCTTATATCAAAATGTCCCGACTTTGGGGTTGTATTTCTGTGTAAAATATCTCTTAAGATTTACCTGTCTAATTCCTCTCTCCACACAGATCTGTGCAGTGGTCAGATTCAGGTCCAGATCCAGTTAGGTCCGCTGTATAGAGTGAAAGGATATCCCATCTCCATATCCTGTAATGTTACAGGGTTTACAGGCCCACCTACCCGGGATTTTCAGTTCATTCTCAAGAAACCAAATATGGAGTTAAATATAATCAGTACCAGTGACCCAGAATTTGCCTACGGAATGTTCTCCGGTAGAATAAGAAATAAAGAGATTTATATTCAAAGGCTGTCAGGATCTTCAGTTCTCTTGTGGATCAAAAATTTGCAGGAGAATGATGCAGGTGATTTGCTCTGTGTGACCCTACACACAGGTGGTGCATATTACGGAGATTATGATGATGAAAAAAAGCTTAATGGTAAGATATTTATTTATTTTGAGGGTGTGGGTGATTAATGAGATGATCTGGCATTTTGAGATTGTTGAAAGAGAAATCCTTTCTTTAACATCCATTCACATTCCCATGTATCCCAAAAGAAGGTGATTTTTATATTAAACACTACTGCATTATCCATCAGTCACCGATGTAGTATCAGCTGATATCAGTTCTCTAGATGCTGGTATTGCATTGAAAAATGCAAATTGGTCAATCACTTTTTGTCACTTTGTTAATACCATTTTCAATGACAAAAAGGAAAAAAAGACTGTTTTATCCACAGTGATTGCAGACACTCTGGAGGCATCATACTCTGGCTCTCCCTCTCAGAGCTTGTCTGAAGGTGATCCTCTTCAGCTTGAGTGCCAGGTCTCCAGCCAGACTTTTCAACATACTCATCTGATGGTCACCTGGTTTCTCCATGGTGAAGAGGATGAAAACCCCCGGCCAATCATTACTCTGGACAGAGATCTGACTGTAAAGCCAGGAGCTGGATTTGAGGATCGCTATCGTGCTGGTCTTATCAGCATGGATAAGGTGGAGGACACAACCTACAGACTGAAGATGCCTCAAGTGCAGCAGTCAGACCAGGGGAAGTTCTTCTGCAAAGCCACTGAGTGGATCCAAGACCCAGACCGTTCCTGGACACAGATTGCCCACAAAACCACCGCAGCATGCGATGTGGAGATTAAACGAATCGGTGAGATTTATATTCTGTCATTTAAGCCAGAGGCTCTCTGATTTTTACTTCAGCAACAAGATTTTACACTTAGCATCTAAAAAACAAAGTTTAATGTATGAAAGTAACAATAATATCCTTACAACCAAATGTTGATATTTATTCCCATTTATCTATCCATTTGTCTAAATAGCTCTTGAATTTTAATAGTTTCATGCTTTTTTCAGTCAATAATTCACAGCAGAGAAAAAAAATAAAAAAAATCAATGAACCTGTGTAAATGTATTTTGTGTCAGATTTGCTGTTACCTGAAGCAGTTTGTAAATGTTTTTGATGATAAACACAGGTCACACAGCCTACCCATGATGGCATTTTTAGCTTCTACCAAATGACAGATACATTTGTAGCATAATAATGTACAGCAGATGTCATATGTAACTATGTAGGTCAGAACCTGTTGTAATGCCTGAGTATGAGTGCAGTCATACACAGGAAGTTGTGTAAGAGAACCTGTTTAATCTCATGCTGTTTCCTGTGTCTCCAAAGTGGCCCCTGATGCAGGCTCCTTCATTTGTTTATCTGAAGGCTTCAAAGGGGCCACTACAGGAGTGGGAGACGCACTGGACATCCCGCTGCAGTGTGGAATGCACAGAACCTTCCTGGTCATTTCCTTTCTCTGTGACTTGGCTGAAGAACCAGCAGAAAGTGGCCCAGATTGGAGTCTTCTGGGGTTTTCTCACCATGTGTTCGACAAAGAAAGCCCCAGAGAATGCAGCAGAGATGAGAAGCAGTGAAAAACCAGTCCACATGGACGGCTACCTGCTGACCATCCGTTCAACTCTCGGACTGAGGACCAGGGCCAATACCAGTGTGAAGTATGGCAGGAAAACATATGAATGAAGATGGCACCTTCAAAAAAATACAAAAACAAATATCCAGTCCAGAGACTGTGAGGCATCCGCGGCTAAAGGTAATTAGCGATACAGTTCTTCCTCCTATGCTGCCATTGTGCTTTTCAATGTTAAGTATGGAGAAAGATAACGATGTTTAAAAAAAAAAAATCCTAAACCTAATTATGAGTGACAATAACAGTGACGCTTGCCTTGGAAATAGAGCATTGGTTTGCATTCTTTGCTGTAAAACAATCTAGTCACAGTTTTCACAACAAAAATGCTTGCATTAAAGACACTGACATTACCTTGTTTTTTTTTTTTTTTGTTTTTTTTGCCTGTCTGGGTCAGAGAGTGATCTGGCGGTGGCTCATGCATGATGAAGGACGCCAGACTGAGGAACATGCACTACAGGTCTTCTGCTCAGTGTCGGGATTCAAAGGTCCTTTATCAGTGTAGCGTATCAGACCCGAACCAGACAAATTAAAGATTTGATCGTGAGCATGGTTGAAACATGAGACAAATTCCACAGAAAGGCAACAGAATGTTGTAAATCAACTCCTAGCAACACAGTCTAAAGCAAGATAACCAACCAACTCTTTCAGAGAACAGCTTTCAACATTAACACCATTAGGAACAATTATTGACAATTTCACCCGAGAAGAGATTGTCAAATTTGGGGCAAGTAATCCAGATTGATGGTCAAAGAGATGCACAGCCTGACCATCACATGTAAACCCATGATAGTAATCATGATCACAAGATCCTTGGATTGACTTCCCCCACCTAGAAGACTAGAAGACTGAAATTCCTTCAAGGGGACCTTTTTAACCTCTGGTCTACACAGAACGTCCTTATGTCAGAGAATGGCACAAAAACTGTCTTTTACAGATGTAGATGCACCAAAATGAACTCAAAAAAGACTTATAAAGGAATATCAGTCCATTGCTTGACTCAATATCATATATGTAACCCACACATTTGACTATAATGTTTCTAATCACTTATTGTGTATGTCTTTTTAAAAACTATTGACTAGCTTAAGGATTCATATTCATGTTTAGTATGTATGTGTTTGAATCTGCTTGCTTGAAACGTTTCTGACCATCAGTTATTTGTCAAATGTATCATATTCATGTTATAGTAATCATTTCCAAGATTATACCCTACAAGAGCGGGAAAGTTCGGACCACGTGCTTGATAAGATAACATATGATTTATGATACCCCGAGAAAAGACAATATCTAATTGGTCAAGACAACATTTGAGGTGTGGCCAAAAGGCCAGTTTAAATACTCAGGACACCATCAAATTTCACTTTTAGCTTTTGCTTTTTAGCTATTGCTTTTAGTCATGCTTTTTGTCATTACGTTTAGCGTTCCTTGAGCGCAGTTCCAGCGTGCTTCGGCCTGCACGCCTGCTGCTACTTAACCACGATGAGAAGAAACACCACCTAGTCTTGTCAAACTTTACTTCTGTTCTTTTACTTTAGTTTATTTTCTTTTCTGTTGAGAGTTTCGTGTTCTGAGTTAAGTTTTGTAATGCTGTGTCTCCGAGTCTGACCTCGAGTGCCCGTTCAAATTCAACCTGCCCACAACGGCTTCCCAAGACGTCACTTCAACGACTACTGAACTTCCAGCCAATCAGCAACCTCAGAAAACCCCCTTTTCAACTACAACAAATGGCCCTTTACACAGGCAACGTAAGTAACTTACCTCCAGACTCTGATATAAACTGGTGTAGCTATCTAATATATTTTTAACCTCATTGAGGAACTCAGTGTGAGGGTTAATTAATTGATTGATGGTTGTTCATGTCTATGCAATTTCACGTATTGCTGTAAACTTGGGATTTCACATTTTCATTCTTAAACCCATTCTGTCCTAACTTTCTATCCTCCTGCAACTTGTGTGAACGTGTGAGTGCATGCGCTTATGTGTTAGATGTATCTAATAAAGCCTTATTCATATTGAAAAGAGAAGTATCTTGTGTTTTGTGCTTACAAGTTAATGTCTTAAACTGCCGATCTTGTTACTGTGCCAATTAATAGTGTTTTCACTATACTTTGGATATTAATATCCATTGCAGAGTTGATGTTACACGGCTCGTTCAATGAATCGCTGGCCGACTCAGTGATCAGCCGTAAAACAGTGATTCTGTTCAAATTCCCTTTAAAATCTTAAACAATTCCCTTTGAGCTAAATTGACCTGTTTCCCTTACATCAGTGTCATGGCAACACAAGAAAGACTCGGGGGCTTCCTTCAGTGATGTCATTAGTCTTACCTATGAGGGAGTGATGAAAGATGTTGGGTCAAGGTATCAGAGCAGAAATGTCCAAACATTTCATTCTCCAGCTGGAAACTTTACTCTAGAGCTTGGTGCATCTGCAACATCTGACAGCGGTGAATATAAGTGCATTGTGTCTGAATGGAAAGTACAGAGCAATGGCGAGATGAAGAAAGCCAACACCCACTCTCAGCAAAAAGCCATTATAGTTAAGAGTTAGCTCTCGATGGTGCCGCAGACGGCTGCTTCAGTGCTCGGCTCTCCAGTGTTTGTACTGTTTTTGTTAGTTTTTCCTGTTTTTTGTTTAACAAACACGATCAGTTTCACCAGGGAAGAACTGCTGAATATTCGGCAGAACACACCACAAGATCTTTTCCCGGATTTCAATTATTCAGACGTTTTACTGAACGTTGTTGTCGGCGGAGCAGCGGCACTGATCAAACGCTTCAGGACGCGCAAACAGGGGAAGCGAGCTGGTGCGCTCGTTAGACTCAGGAAGCGCGGATTTCGAACGCCGTTGCCTAGCATCCATCTGGCAAATCTCCGCTCTCTGCCCAACAAAACGGACGAAATCCTTCTGCTCTCTCGGACAAATATGGATTTCTCACACTCTGCTGCTCTGTGTTTCACGGAAACCTGGTTC
>NC_056605.1:2414268-2414358 GCF_018340385.1 Cyprinus carpio
AGTTTTATTGTAGATTTGAAACCCCCAACACCCATTCTGACCATCTCTCTACACAACCATTAATACCTCCTGCAATACCCCTCTCCGAAT
>NC_056605.1:2415506-2432238 GCF_018340385.1 Cyprinus carpio
TTGTATGCGCAAGCAACCGCAGCTGCTCTCTCAGACCTGTTTGCTTGTCAAACATCATCTCCTTCTGTTGGTAAGATTACTATATAATCACACATTAGTCTCAGTAACAAAGAAAACTGTCAAGACTGAAAACTCAAAAATTCTTTGTAATTACTTTGCTCATATTTGTACTCTTACTGATATTAGAATTTAAATAATCACTGCAGACGTTTCTTTTCAGATTCTCTAATGAAGGTGAGCTTGAAAAGTCATACATCAAATGTACCTATAGACTCTCCAGTAGAACTGCTATGCATAGTCATAGGGCCTAAAGTGTCTTTGGTTGTACGCTGGATGTTTCAGCCTCACAATTCAACTGTTTAAACAAATATTTTATCCATAAGCCACACTGGAGAAATGGCCTGGAGAGCAGATCAGAGAAACTATCAGCTGTCCATTCAAGCACAGCCGACAGACACTCATTTCACTCTCATGGTGCCGAGAGCCAGCAAGCAACAAGAAGGACAGTACCAGTGTCAAGTTGATGCCTATCAAAAGGATGAACAGAAAGCCAATATAATCTCCAACCTGTTAGCTGTGATTGTACAAAAAACTGGTAAATACAGCTACTTATTCAAAAAATAATGTATGCAAGGTTCATTCTACATCAAACATTTGGACATACTCTTGTTTTTATAATCATATTTTTCAATCTTAATGCATATTCCTATGCTGAAATGCTTGCAATTAGTTTTGAAGACAAGTATAAAATGTGCTTTCATATGAATTTCTTTACAGTTTTTATGTACAGTATGGTTGGACTGCATAGTGAAATAGCCAACAAGAGTACAGCATACTTCCGGTTTAAAAGAATACTCTTTAAAAGAATCCCAGGATGCACCTGGTTGAGTGAATTTTGTGAGTGACCAGAGCTGTAATCTAAAGAAGCTCAAATCTAAGAGAGTTTGAACCCACATTATATTAGATGTCTTAAACAAATACTGTATGTACATACATAGAACATGGCTGTTAAATAAGCCACAATAAGTTGTTACATTGTAGTTACAGTTAAAGGACAGTCATACAATTACACAATTTTGACCATACCACAATCCTAAAATTACTATAATTTTTAATCATTCTCATTAATTTGCAACTACATGTCTAACTCTCAGAGTAGACTGTTAGGTTAGGTTTAGGGTTAGTAGAATAAGTTGACATATACTTGCAAAGATTCTTATAGTCAGTATGCTGTGGGGCCATCAAAGTAAAGTGTTAGAAGATATTATGCAGAGTCTGAATCGTTGAATTGTTTAACATTTTTAATCATTACATAATTCCCAAACTTCCATTTGTATTATTTTACAGTAGTAAAGTATTTAAAATTATTTACATAGTAAAGTATTTCAAATACTTTACTATTATTACTATATATAGAAAATAGATATAAACAACGAGACACTGCGTCCTCTAGGGGTCGCTATAATAACGTCTCAGGTTACGAATGTAACCATGGTTCCCTGAGTAGGGAACGAGACACTGCGTCCTCTAGGGGTCGCTATGGGGAATGCCTCGTCGTGACCCGTGTCTGAAGCATACATTGAAAAAACACCAACAAGTTGGCCAGCGACAGCCCCTGACGTCACTACCGGTGCGACTATAGTATAAATAGGCGCCAGGAGAACAAGTCATTCACTTCTCCGTCTGAAGCTTGCATCCGAAGCATGGCAGGAAAGCTAAAGGACACAGCGTCTTGTTCCCTACTCAGGGAACCATGGTTACATTCGTAACCTGAGACGTTCCCTTTCAAGGGAACTTCAAACTGCATCCTCTAGGGGTCATTATGGGTAACAGTATACCCACGGCGCCATGCTGAGGGGAGTTCAGGCCAGAACCATGGCGAGCACTAAATACCAACTCTACCATTTCCATGGGAGTTTCCCCTGTGATGTTAGACGGCTGTCCGTGACATTATCCCTTAGGGCCAAAGGCCTAGGCTACATACCCAAATTTACTTGTTAGGGCCTAGGCCCGGGGTAGAGCTCAGGGCTTGGAATCATGGATACATAGGTGGAGTGGCGCCCAAGATGAATGGGGCTTTTACCAGCTCAAGAGAGGGCATGAAGCCACCACGCAAAGCCCTCACCATATAGGATATTAGAAGAGAACACAAAGTCCTTGCGTGCGAACTTACCACAATGTGGATTTTAGAAAGTGCGCAAAGACTTCACATGCAGACTTACCATAACATGGATTTTAAGATACTGTTCTAAGAGGCACTCGTGACACTCTGAAAGAGCAGCTCATAGATGGAATGGTGCATCCCAAAAACAATATGTTTGAAAGTCATCAACTCGATCTATGGTAATAAGGCTGGAGCAGCTAGCAGTAAATATCTAGCTGAGGGGAGGGGCAAACACCCAGCTCTCAAACAAGAGGGGAGCTTGTCCTACCACATGTACCAATGCTGGAACGGGCAGCAGTAGGCTACCTAGCTGAGGGAACACAAACCCAACTCTGAACGAGAGAGGGGACTCGACCTACAGCCTGATCGTGAGATCAGAAGGGTAAGCATACTGCAAGCTACAGCGCATCAGAGAGGCAAAGGAAGGGCCTAGTTCACCTGATGCTAGTGGTTGCCAGGTGCTCTGGGGAAAACAGAGAACTCAATTCTCACATGAAAGGAGAACTCCAAATTGAGGAAGAGAGTAGCGCACACATATGCAACCCTTTTTGTTAAAGGGGAGCGCTGCTAAGCTACCAACGAGAACAGCCCACGGAGCGAGAAATTCGACTCCTCCGAAGGGGAGAGAACTTGGGCGCTTAAGTGGAAGCGCCATGCTCACAATAGCCCTTCATGCTGAGGGAAGCGATGCTTGAAAGTGTTTTAATAAAGACACACTGGTTGAGTGGAGCCCAAAGTACAGAGGTCTAACCAACTCTGAGAAAGGGAATGAAGCTGAGCGTGTAACCCTTACCATAGAGGATTTCAGAAAGTGTGCAGAGTCTTACGTGCACACTTACCACTTACGTGGACTTTAGAAAGTGCGCAAAGTGTTCAAGTTCAAATACAACCCTCTAAGGCGAGGGGAGCACTGCCACAGAGCTTAACGTGTGTACTTAAGCTTCCCAAGCATCACCAGAGGTGCTGAACTGAATGGGAGAGGCAAGTTCAAATACAACCCTCTAAGGCGAGGGGAGCACTGCCTGAAACAGCATTATACAAGAACATTCTCGCAGATTTTTGCAGTGCCGTGCCGTGGGCCTGATGATCAAGAAGGCTCCTGCAGAAGCCTATGACCTGGCCGCCAGAGCTGGGTAGTAACGGATTACATGTAATCTGGATTACGTAATCAGATTCCAAATCTCAAGTACTTGTAATTAGAGTAAACTACTTTTTAAAATACTCGTAATCAGACTACAGTTACTTTTTTATGGATTACATGATTACATATTATTTACACAATGGTAATAAGTTGTCCAAAATTAATTGATTCTCCTAAATTTCCTTTTTTAACGTTTATATTTTTCCTAATAAATCTGTCGCTTATATACGTTCGTGAGTGGATACATTTGAAAATGCCGCCTTTGCGTTTTCATGTGGACAGCAAATCCGTATATTTTCTGTAACAATGACGTCATCAGCCCACGTCTCGCCCCTAGTCAAACACTGCTCGTCCATTAACAGCAACAAAAACATGAACAAACACCCGAACAATTGTCTTTTATTAATTAACATTAACACAAATTAATAAATGTATTGTTCCATGTTCGTTGTATACGGAGCCAAGGAGTTTATGCGCATAGTCCATATTTCTCCATTCTTAGTGTATCTCTGTGGCAGAATTTCAGTGCCACATGCTGCAGTACTGGCATGTGTACTACATGCGTTTTGTGTCTTTTCCTCTCGGTAGTACTATTCACTTAAAAAATGTTTTTGAGATGGATAGAAATGTCATGCTGCTGTGTGAATTTAGTCTTTTTCAGAATTCATGTTTGCAATGTAGCTATTGTTTGATGTTTTCATTGATACAGTCATATACACTTCTAGTGTTTTTTTTTTTTTTAATTTCATATTTGACCTAGCAGGGATATTGCTGTTAATTTCATGTTTTTCAATATTGTTTTTTGTAATGTAGCTGTTTTCTAAATTTACTTAATTCTAAGTAAATATGCTTTAAAATCATAAGATGTGATTTTGTTTTATTCAGTGTTACTAGCAAACACTTACAGCAAGGTACATTAGTGTTAGTATTTTTTTAAGTATTAACTTTCCATACATTGAAATTAAAAAAGAAGCTATTGTGGCTCTTGTTGGTGAATTAAATATATTTTTTGGAATGTATGTATATTTTTTTATCTGTCAAAATAGCACAAGATTTGGCTAATTCATTATATGTGATATCAAATAAGGGTTAGCACAAATGTGATCTAAATGTAATCCAAAAGTAATCAGATTACGTTACCAAAAATGTGTAATCTAAGAGATTATATTACTGACTACAAATTTTGTCATGTAATCTGTAATCAGTAACTGATTACAATTCATAAGTAATCTACCCAGCTCTGCTGGCCGCATAATCCAGGAAGCATGAAGCCGGAATCAGGGCTATCATACCAGCTGGACATAATATCAACGAGGGAGGAAACACTGCAAGTCGAGCACCCGTTTCTGAATCTAGTCCAGGGGGTGTTCCTGAGGACCTACCCTAGATGAGACAGAAACCCACAGGATCCCGGAAGAACACTGCAAAGAAATCTCACAGAGGATTATACACACATAACCACCAGCAAATTAATATATAAAGGTGCTGGTCATATAATTGGAATATCATCAAAAAGTTGATTTATTTCACTAATTCTATTCAAAAAGTGAAACTTGTATATTATATTAATTCATTACACACGGACTGATGTATTTCAAATGTTTATTTCTTTTAATTTAGATGATTATAACTGACAACTAAGGAAAATCCCAAATTCAGTATCTTATGACCACAGTGGTACTTGGGGACATGTAGAATAAGAGTCTGGTGGAGATGGCAGAAAACAATTTGATTTTAATTCTTAATTGGTTTTCAAATATGAGTGTATAGTGAAAAAGATTTTTCATGAATTTGGCAAGCATTTATTAAAGAATGATACAGTAAAATGATATGAAAATCACCACAGTGGTATGTGGTGACATGTAGAACAAGAGTCTGGTGGAGTTGCAGAAAAAAATTTGATTTGATTTTGTATGGATTTTTAATATGACTTTATAGTGAAAACTATAAAATTTTTAAATGAATTGGAATGCAATTAGAAAACAATGATACAGTAATAATTATTATGAAAATCCCCACATTGTTACTTGGGCACATGTAGAACAGAGTATGTTGGCATTTGCAGAAAACAATTTGATTTGAATTTTTTATGAATTTTCAAATCTGACTGTATAGTAAGAAAAATAGTATTTTTATGATTTTGGCATGCAATTATTAAAGAATGATACAGTAAAATGATATGAAAATCACCACAGTGGTACATGAGCACATGCAGAACAAGAGTCCTGTGGAGATTGCAGAAAACAATTTGATTAAAATTATTTATGAAGTTTTAAATCTGACTGTATAGTGAAAAAGATAGCATTTTTCATGTTTTTGGCATGCAATTATTAAAAAATGATACAGTAAAATAATATGAATGTAACACTTAAAACGTGAATTAATTCCGTCATTCTTATATGAATAAATATGACAACCGAAGGAGGATTTACTAAAAGAAGAAGACTGTAGCGCTCACATGTTAATGTACCACGCACCGCCGAGAAGACTCGCAATGAACTTGAAGCGCAGATGGCGTGACTGCGCTACTCCGAAGCACAGATGGCGTGACTGCAGTTATAGTATACAACTTAAAAAGCATGCAGATACGTAACAACATCGTTTTGTGACAGACCTTTCACACGTCCATTCATAAATTCACCGTGTCTGTGTTTCGAAGCACCGACTTTTTGATAATCACGCTGTTTCTTTTGATGACTATTGCTATTGTGCAATTGAAATTAACTAATGTGAATCACTAAAGGAGATATGAAATGATTACACTCTTTCAGTGTTTTCGTAACCCTGGCCATGAAGCTGCTACTGCTTTGGGTGACACTGCAAACAGATGGCAGGAACGTTAACATTATAGAAACGACAGAAAATGAGCCAGATAAGGCTGATATTATCCTACAGAAAACGAGGCTGATGCTATCGTAGCGTTACCTGCTACTCAAAGTAGCATGTTATCATTAAAGGGTACATAACATACACATTTTCACCTAATCTCATGTTAATTTTGAGTACCAATAGAGTAGTACTGCATCCTTCATATCTCCAAAAAGTCTTTAGTTTTATCATGTTTATAAAAGAAAAATACAGCTTTTCGATTCTCTCCGGAAAAAGCAGAGCTCCTGGAGGCGTGCCGTGGGCGGAGCTATAATACTGATGTTTCGTGTTGTTTCCATTAACATATTCACTTATGTGCTGATTTCCAACAAAAGACTGAAATCTGATGCAGTTGTACTTACATGAATGGGGTCTTTTATCACTGGGACCGCTCCATGTTTTAATAGCAAACGATTTGCAAATCCAGAGTCGACCTGGGCCTTGTTTATAAAACATTCGTCACTGAATGACGAGAACACACAAACGCACTTGCTACACTCCGTTGCTCCCCCGGAAAAACAAACTGCATCCACTGACCACTGTTCGTGTAATGCTGGATTCTTTGGGAAGCTGAACATGGTAAACTTTCCATCACATCCAAAAACACACTTATTTGGAGACATTCTTGAACAAATCCTATGCAGCACTGCCGAGGATTTCCCGATGAATCACGTTGATTGGCGCGGTCTCGCGCTTCTTTAGTCTATGTGTGCACGGGCACGCTTTTCCGAGAGAAATGCTCATATAAGGAGTTCCACCATCGTCTACGTCATTAGGTCCATGATTGAAAAAAAAAAACAGCCGAAACTTGTACCAACCCGGAAGATTTTCGGCACAGAAATTCTCTGTCATTCGTCCAAATGATTTTTTAAAACTTTGTCCACGTTTAGCATAAGAATCCATCTCTTTAACACTGTGAACAACTCTGAATACATGAAACACCATTGTAGCCCCCCTTTAACATAACTGTAACAGCAGGGGCATGTTGGCATGTAATAACAATGAGTGATTTCAATAAACAAAAAAGTTAATATTAAGTTATTAATCTGACTATAACAGTATTGCCTGATTTTGCTCAATTTTGTCAACTAAAATTGTTTCAAACAAACTCACAACTGAGCAGCTGCACATCTTATCCATTTATAAAGACAGTCACGTGCTTTGTTCCTGAATGAATCAGCCGTTCATACGAACCAATTTAATAAATGATTCAGTGATAAAATCAGTAGCTTGCCTCCACCGAATGGCAGTTTTAGTTTCATTTTTAAAGTAGGCCTTATCATTTCAGTTATTTAAAACACTGAATATTTCATTTCGTTCAGCGTCACATTTCGAGGTGTGGAAATGTTGCCACAATAACAGACCGGTGTGTAAAACTCTCAGACATATATTAAAGATTCTGTGCCGCAAACTTTAAATATTTCACATATTTTTGGAAATCCAGCGTTTAGTTGATCCTAATGAGCGCTCGTCGCCACAGCTGTAAACACGGCTGCTTTCTTCTTTCATGAGGGGGTTTGGCACCACGGTATCTTTATTTCTAGGCAGAACGCGACACACACATCTTGCGGAAATCCTGTAGAATTCAAAAAATCTGATGATGACTTTGACATTCCTGAAGTGTTTCCACTTTTTTATCCCATATGCATCAGACGTTTAGCTGAGACTACCTATCTAGTGCAAATTAATTTAGTTAATACTGATTTTATTTGATCAGTAACTTATTCTTATTCCATTGTTTTAATTAGCAGAGGTGGAAAGTAACGAATTACATTTACTCGTGTTACTGTAATTGAGTAGCTTTTTGTGTACTTCTACTTTTTAAAGTAGTTTTTAAAATCTGTAATTTTACTTTTACTTAAATATATTTTGTCTGAAGTATTGTACTTCGCTACATTTCAAAACACAGTTAAAAAAAAAAAAATCACTTCACAAAACTTTACTCTCGTGATGGGAGACCAAAATGTTCGAAGGCAGTGCCACTTTCACTTAAATGGTTATAACTCTTGAACGAAAATAGATATTTTCACCAAGTTTGTCACTCATGTATGAGTTAATTCTCTGGTCATACAAAAACAATTGTGGAGATTTACCACTTGGTGGCGCTATAATAGGAAAAAAACACAAAAACAGCTATAACTATGCAACTGTTAGTCCAAATGACTTTAAAAACTGGCATGCCTTAATGCCTTAAGTTGCCTTAATGATTTATGATGACATACGTATATTTTGAAAAACGTGGCTGCCATCGGCCTTTAAATTTTGAGCATCTCTTAGACCAGGTTAACGGAGACTGATGGGGACAAAACTCTGTGGGCCTATTTGACTCATGGCCCTAGAGGTCTGTGCGAAGTTTGAAAGACATTGGCCACTGGGTGGCTCAATCATGTTTTAGAACCTATATATCATGCCACATATCACACATACACACAGTATTCATATCATATGTTGAATCTCCTCATTCTGAACAACTTTGCCTCAACAACCACTGTTGTCAAATTGTTTGTTAAACATTTGCGATTATTTGAAAAATATACTTTTTCGAACTCCTCATAGGCCATTTGTGCAGTTTGTTCAAAACTTGGCATCCATCATCTAGAAACACTCATGGCAAAAAGTTATCAAAATAATTTTGATTGGTGATTCAGGTTCGCAACAGAACGCAAAAATGTTCTAAAAAAAAAAAAAAAACGCTAAAATGGTTATATCTCTTGATTGCAATGAGATATTTTCACCAAACATGGTACGCATGTGTAGAAGCTCAGTGTGAAGTCACAGTAAAAAAAAGTAGCTTTTGGCCACTTGGTGGCACTGTAATAGGAAAAAAAACATGAAAACCACTACATCTACACAACAGTTAGTCTGTTTGAATAGAAAATTACACTATCCTTGTCCACGTTGCCATGATGGTAAAGCGATTATCCACTTGGTGGCACCATAACAGGAAAAAAAAAGCATGAAAATGGCTATAACTACGCAATCGTTAGTCCGATCGTATTGAACAATGGCATGCAGTGTGTTTTGGTCGAAGGTGCCATGAATGTC
Source organism: Cyprinus carpio (assembly GCF_018340385.1). Lineage (NCBI taxonomy): Eukaryota > Metazoa > Chordata > Actinopteri > Cypriniformes > Cyprinidae > Cyprinus > Cyprinus carpio. The sequence continues at coordinate 2,424,725 of NC_056605.1, forward strand.
TATGAGGACTTTTGTGTCTCTCAAAAAACAAAGCTTCCATTGGCCTATGACATTTGAGAATCTGTTAGACCAGGTTAATGGAGGCCAATCAAAACAAAATTTGGTGGGCCTGTTTGACTCTTGCCTCTAGGGGTCTGTGTGAAGTATAAAAGAAATCACCGGGTGGCACTACGTATCACACATAAACAATATTTATAGCATATGTTGAATCTCCTCATTCTCTATAAATTTGCCTTAAGGTCCTGGGTATTTCAGTAAACCTCAAAACCACTGCAGTACAATTCTCTAGATTTTTTAGGTCAATAATGATCAAAAACTGTTGAACTTTACCATTTGGATAGCCATAACGGGATCATTAAGAAAATGGCCATCTCCAAATGTACTCAAAAGCCTATAAATCTTAAATGCTAAGGTCTTAATATGCTTGAACCCTAATAAAATACTGCTTGTAGCTTTAATTATTATTATTTCTGTTCATGTGTGTACAAGTTATTTTTTTTCTATTCTAGTCATTTAGATGTCATCACCCTCCCTCGTCATATTGTGCTGCTCAGGTTAAACTAAAAAATCTTTAACATGTTTTTATTATTAATATTATTAGCCTATTATTTTTATTTATTTATATTAAACTGAGCTGAACTTGCACTGATTAATTATACAAAGTGCCCTGAAGATGCATCGAAAGATTTTTGATTTCAAGTAGGCTATTCCTGTTTTTGGTTTGCAAAATTTTTCAGTAACCATAAAAAATTTCCTTCCAATTCTGCTGTCACTGCGATGGAAGGTACTGAGGACCCAGATGACTTACCAGTGGCGTTTGAACAGGAAGATGAATTAAGCTCCAGGCCTTCTGCTGGAACAAGGACTCCTTTTAGAGGTAAAAGCACCTTTATTCCCCCTCATAAAAGAAATGCATCAATAGATACTTATTGCAGACTAGTGGAGAAGGATGTTTCCCTCCTATTAGGCAAAAAGAGGGATAATATGGTAGCTAATAACCTGTCTAAGGATCAAAGGATGGAATTGAACTCTATTAAAAATGATAAGTCAGTGGTGATCCAAAGTGCAGATAAGGGTGGTGCTATTGTCATTATGGACCGGACAGCATATGATAAGGAAATTCAGAGACAGTTGAGTAATACGATCTTCTACAATAAACTCAATTGTAATCCCACACAGGAGTTAAAACAGCGTATAAGGGGGAAGTTGGATTCCCTCCTACAAATTGGAGAAATTACAAAACAAGAACATGCTTTCATGGTAGTAGACTTTCCTGTCACTCCAGTTTTGTATACTCTCCCCAAAATCCATAAAACCTACACAAATGTACCCCCAGGACGGCCCATTGTGGCAGCCATTGGGTCTCTAACAGAGAAAATTGCAGCATTCGTGGATCATTTTCTCCAACCACTCGTCACTTCTCTTCCATCCTATGTAAAAGACTCTATGGAATTCATTAATATGATTCAGTCTATTCAATTATCAGATGAACATTGCATCCTGGTGACCATGGACATTGAGTCTCTTTACACCAACGTACCTTTTGAAGGGGGGCTAAAGGCAGTAGAATTCTTTTTAAATCAGCGCTCTAGCTGCACCCCTAGCACTTCCTGTATTGTGGATCTCATTGAAATTGTGCTTACATCTAATTATTTTCTTTTTGGCTCTGACTTTTACCTCCAGGTGTCAGGCACGAGCATGGGAGCTAAAATGGCCCCTAGTTTTGCATCCCTGTACTGTGGACTTCTTGAAAAGTTGAATCATCCTGAATCAACTATGCAACCCACACCTACCCTCAATTTCCAACTGGAGGAGGTACATAGATGATATTTTTTTCATTTGGACCGGTTCTGAGACTCAGTTAAAACAGTTCCATGAGTTTATCTACATGCAGTTTCACTACATCACCCCGCATTGTGTACAAGAGAGCACCTAATCTCAAAAACATGTTGGTGAAAGCGCATCTTCCATCATTGACTCCACCACATTTTTTGCAGTCGATTCCCTTTGGGAATTACAGATGTGGTAATTGCCCTCAATGCAACTTTACACATAAAACTACCACTTTCAATCACCCACGCACTGGAAAACTCTATGACATCAAAGGTGTGATCACTTGTAACACAAAGAATGTTATCTATTTACTTAAATGCCCATGCGGCTTGGCCTATGTTGGTAAAACGAGCAGGCCACTGAAAACAAGAATCTCAGAACACAGATCAAATATTCAAAACCATGATTCTGAATCTATACCCTGGACACTTTAGCTCCAAAAGGGCTGAATCAATACCTTTAAATAAATTGTCTGTTACTCAAAAGAGAAGCATTCTGAATCTATACCCTGGACACTTTAGCTCCAAAAGGGTTGAATGAAGACTTTGACCTGAGGCCTTTTCTGTAAATAACTCCTGTAAATAATTCCTGTAATTGTGTTAATTTTGTTAATGTTGTATTATCTTTTTGCTGACTTGATATATGATATATGTAACACACTAGATGACACAATGACAGGCAGGGAGGGTGACCACTGAAACCAGTCCTGGGTGACAACAGGCTCGAGGGCTGCAGAAGAAGAGGGAGCACCAAGCGGGATAATGGCGAGGAAGAGGAACAGGAAACAGGGAGGCAAGACAAGAGGAACACAAACAAAGACTCTCCCAGTTATGCTCAAGCACAAGACAAAGAAAGAAACATTAAACAGTGACAAGACTGTCAGGGCAGGATCCTGACATATATGTCCTTGAAAAACAGCTCCTTATAAGGCAATATTGTTTTAGAGAAATTATAACTTAAGATATTTCACTTTTCTGAAGTATACTACTTTTCTCATGTGACAGGTATAAAGGAAGTGAATGGTGACTTTGAGGAGGAAGGCAGTAAGAGACCTTTGAATATTAGAAAAATATGATTTTTAAAAAAAATTGTATGTGTGACACATTGCAGAATATACATTAATTTGGTGAGCCCTCCTTGTGCCAGAAACACCAATCTGAATGCTGCTCAGAGTGAATGTAGCAAGTAGAACTGGAGGGGTTACACAAGTATTCAGAAGATGCCAGAAAACATCAGGTTATGCATGCAACCATGGTTCCTCTAAGGAATGAGACGCTGCTTCAGAGAACGCTTTGGGAATGCCTCCAGCGTGACCGGCTCTGAATCACATGTGTAATCAGTCCAATGTATAGGCGAGACATCATAGGCAGGTGACGTCAGAGAACAGGAAGTTTAAAAGCACATGCGGCGAAGCCGGCATTAGCCTCTAGGAATGAAGCAAGCACCGGTAGAGATGCTGTAAGTGCGGCACTGCGACGCAGTGTCTCGTTCCTTCGAGCAACCATGGTTACATGCGTAACCTGAGACGTTCCTCTTCGGGAACTCGAGCTGCATCGGAAAACGCTTTGGGAACGAGAATGCCCACACCGCCAGACTTTCAAATCTCTGCCTAGTGTGGGAACCTGCACAGCTAGGGCGGGAAAACAGAAGAGCATGGAGTGGCTCTCATATCTAGTCCACAGAACCTGACAAAGGTTAAGGGCGTGGACCAACCCCCAGCATTGCAGATATCCTGCATAGCGACACCCGCTAAGAAGGCCTTCGAGGCCACCACACTTCTAGTGGAGTGAGCCTTGATGCCCAAGGATGAGGGGAGATCAGAGGACTCATAGGCTATAGTGATGGTATCTACTAACCACCGACTGAGGGTCTGTTTCATAGCAGGAAGACCTCTCTTAGGGGTACCATAGCAAACGAACAACTGGTCCTCCCTTATCCACAGGGCAGCTCTGTGGACATCTCCTTAATTGGCTTGAATGGAGGATTACAGAGAGCCTCTAACACCACAGCAAGGTCCCACGTAGGGACAAGAGAACATACAGGAGGCCTCAGCCTCAGCCTCAGCACACTGCGGAGGAAACGTGTAACTAGGGGGTGTCTTCCCACTGACTGGCCACTGAGAAGGGAGTGGTAGGCCGCAATGGCCACCACGTATACTTTCAGGGTGGAGTGGGTCAACCCTGGGAAGAAACGGGCCTGCAGGAACTCCAGCACTGTACCAACCGGGCCGTTAACTGGGTCGAGCTCGCGCCCTCCGCACCAAGAAGTGAAAAGTTTCCACTTCAAGGCATACAGTTTCCTCGCTGAGGGAGCTCTGGATTTGAGGATGGTCTCAACCACCTCGGTTGAGAGACTGGAAGCTATGGAAATACCAACACATGGCAGCCTCTTAGGTCAGGGAGGAAGTGTTTCAGAGCTCGAAACATGGCCAGCATCTACAGGCAGTTGATGTGCCACGTGAGATGGTGACCACTTCACAGACCGCGGGCAGGGTGGCCACTCATGACTGCACCCTAGCTGGTGAGGGATGTGTCCATCACTAGCGTAACATGGTGATAAGGAGCTCCAAGCACTGGGCCCTGAGACAAGAACAAAGGCTTTCTCCACATGTCCAAGGCACGTAGGTATCGCCGTGTGACCTTGATCATGCGAAGTGGGTTTACCCTTGGGGAGAACCCCTTGGTCTTGAGCCACCATTGTAGGGGTCTCATGTACAGCAGGGAAATAGGTATCATTGGATGCAGCTGCCATCAGACCCAGCAGTCTCTGAAACTGCTTGACAGTGAGTGACTGGCCTTCTCTCACTCTCGTGAATGCAGTGAGGATCAGCTCGATCCAAGCAGGTGACAATCGTTCCTGCATCATGGTCGAATCCCACACCACACCCAGATAAGTGGTCCTCTGTAATGGAGAAAGCAGACTTTTCTTGGCATTTAGTCTTAACCCCAGCTCTCTCATGTGGGCGAGAATGACATCTCGATGTCGAACCACTGTCTGCTCCGATTGAGCTAAAATCAATCAATCATTGATAAAGTGCAGGGTGTGAGTGCAAGACCAAAGGGAAGAACCCGATATTGGTATGCTTTGCCACCAAAAGTGAACCTCAGGTACTTCCTGTGAGTGGGAAGGATGGAGACATGGAAGTATGCATCTTTTAGATCGATCGTGAAAAAAACAGTCCTCGGACCTGAACTGAGACACAACCTGCTTGAGAATGAGCATCCTGAACTTCAGTCGCATGACTGATTGGTTCAACTGATGCAGATCTAAAATGGGATGCAACCCTCCATCCTTTTTTGGAACTATGAAGTACCGGCTGTAGAACCCAGACTCTCTGTCGTGAGGAGGGACCACCTCGATGGCCTCCTTCCTCAAGAGGGTGTCTACTTCCTGTTCCATGACAAGAGCCTGCTCAGGGCCCACCAGTGTGGGAAGAACCCCATTGAAACGAGGCGATGGAGAACCAAACTGGATTTTGTAGCCTCTTTCTACAGTGTGCAGGACCCATTGAGACACATTTGACAGTAGTTTCCACGCTGCCATATAGTCTACTAATGGAATCAGTCTCTCAAGACTGACCTCTGGTATACTCCGAGCAGCTAGCTCGGTGCCCTGTAATGGCGGACCAGCAGGAGACAGCCGAACTAACCACTCTAGAGACCTCCGCAGAGGTGGCGAGCCTCTAAGCACTGTTACGTTTCCGGGTGGTAACTGAGAGTGATGCTCGCGGGAGACCGCTGCACCCTGTAACTCCGGCAGGGTTGACAATCTCCTGAGGGCACTGAGACGAGACGGACACCGTGTAATGCAGTGTAACCTGCTCCACCCCAGAGAGGACTGCCCTCATAAGCCCTGGGCCAGTGGTGTCAGGGCTATTTGGCCGAGGACCTCTTAGCCTTAAGGATGGCCTGCAGATTTTGTGTCTCCCTGTATGAGGTGCTGGTACTCGTGGAGGCTGCCCCCACCCGGCAGCCTCTGGAATTAGAGAGTGATGAGGGAGGAACCGCTGGAACACCACCGCCTGTTTGCGAGCCTCCTGGTACTCCTGGTTAACGGCGTTGCCGAACAGGCCCAAGGGCACAAGCGGGGACTCAATTAGGCAGACCCTCATCCAACTTGTTTTTCTGTGGTTCAGCCTTTTTCTCGGTGGGCCAATCGATGTTCAACTTGACCACAGCGTGAGTTACCACCTCCAAAAGCTCCTCATACTGGGGTGACTGAGGGGGTGAATCCTCATCAAAACCCACCACGTCAACCACCTCCTTGGAAGACAGGTGGAGCGCCAAGCCCGCTCCGTGGGGGAAGTAGCACCAGAGTGCACTTCCGATCCCAGAGAACAGGTGCTGGATCTGGCAGGTGAGGAAGAAGATAGGGACTCGCCCATCTCCATTCCCTCCGCCAGATCCATCTGAGAACCCCACGAGCGTAATCGCTGCTCCGCCTCGGGGGAAGAAGGACCAGCGCCGCAGGGAATGCTAGTGAGAGAGCCTTCCTGGAGCAGAGAACATGCAGGAGAAGCCGCTCACAGTGCGGGCAGTCGGCTCTCTCGAGCAGGCTCTGCTCCGAGGTAGACAACGCACAAACCCACCCATAATGTAATGCGGGCAGGGAGGAAAACACAGCTGCCTGCCCTCACCCAGTTTATGTTTGGGCTTGTCTCGTGCTTTTGACATGACGGACAAACAACACTAAATAAAACTCACAAATGAAAATCAGACTGATACACACACAGAGCACTTGCTGAATGACAGAAGGCTAATGCCAGCTTTGCCGCACGTGCTTTTAAGCTTCCTGGTCTCTGACGTCACCCGCCTATGACGTCTCGCCCAACCATTGGACTGATTACACACGTGATCCAGAGTCGGTCATGCTGGAGGTGTTCCCAAAGCATTATCCAATGTAGCTCGAGTTCCTGAAGAGGAACAGTGGGAAATTAAACTGCTTAGGCCAAACAAGGGATTAATAAACAACCCTTCCTCAAATATTATGAAACAAACAAACAAACAAAAAAACTACTATAGGGGTCAAAATATAACTTTAATAAAATAAAAAAGTAAATAAATTGTAAGATAAATTGTATTATTTACAAATTACAATNAAACAAAAAAACTACTATAGGGGTCAAAATATAACTTTAATAAAATAAAAAAGTAAATAAATAAATAGATAAATTGTATTATTTACAAATTACAATTGAAGCTCTCGACAGTTACCTATAGCTATGACTTTATTAGTACAGTTGTCTAATTGATTTCATAGTCTCAAGCATTCAGAAATCATGCAAAAGAAAATTAATTTAATTCAATTCAAGTTTATTTGTATAGCGCTTTTTATGATACAAATCATTGCAAAGCAACTTTACAGAAAATTAAGTTTCTACAATACACTCACCTAAAGGATTATTAGGAACACCTGTTCAATTTCTCATTGTGACGAGTGGGGCAGGGCCGAGAGCCACGGGAACGGAGCGAGGCCGGTGGAGTGATTGGGAAATGAGCGACACCTGCTCCACTCACCGGTCTCGAGTCCCACGGAGGAGATCGGAAGGATACAAAAGAGGAGCGACGACAGTGAAGGACGAGAGAGGACCAGGCCTGGGTTTTATTTTGTGTTTGGTTTTTGGTTGGTGCGCGACAGTTGCCCGTGAGGGGCTGTCGCGCTGTTTTGTGTTTATTTTGTGA
>NC_056605.1:2432597-2432671 GCF_018340385.1 Cyprinus carpio
ATGTCCATCCCTTTATGACCACCATGTACCCATCCTCTGATGGCTGCTTCCAGCAGGATAATGTACCATGTTAC
>NC_056605.1:2432791-2432940 GCF_018340385.1 Cyprinus carpio
CCGCCTCCTTCTTCCCGTAATTATGGAGTTTTTATATTGTTACACTGGTGCCGAAACCCGGGAAGAAGGAGGCGGGAACCGGCGAACACTCAAATAAAACTTTAATCACAAAATAAACACAAAACAGCGTGACAGCCCCTCACGGGTGA
>NC_056605.1:2433229-2435432 GCF_018340385.1 Cyprinus carpio
AATTCTTCATAGAGATCATTTTTTTTGCAGGTAGGAGCACAATTGAGCAGACACAACTTTTTCAAAAAATTAGACATAAATGGAAGTTTGGATAAATGGATTTGAAATGGGTCTGTAATTTGCCAGTTCACTAGGATCTAGTTGTGGTTTCTTAATAAGAGGCTTAATAACCGCTTGAATGGTTTTGGGACGTAACCTAAAGATAACAACGAGTTAAGTTGTTCTGCTACAGGTAACAACTCTTTCAGTAATTTAGTGGGTACAGGATCTAATAAACATATTGTTGGTTTAGATGCAGTGATAAGTTTATTTAGCTCTTCCTGTCCTATAGATGTAAAGCACTGCAGTTTATCTTTGGGTGCGATGGATAAAACTAACATATTAGATGCTGTAGAATCTACATTTGTTATTGTATTTCTGATGTTATCTATTTTATCAATGAAGCAATTCACAAAGTCATTACTATTTAACTGTGAGGGAATATTTAGATCGGGTGGCGTCTGGTTATTTGTTAATCTAGCCACTGTGCTAAATAAAAACCTTGGATTGTTTTGGTTGTTTTCTATGAGTTTGTGGATATGTTCGGCCCTGGCAGCTTTTAGAGGTTGTCTATAGCTGGACGTACTGTTTTTCCACGCAATTCTAAAAACTTCCAAGTTAGTTTTTCTCCATTTGCACTCAAGACTACGAGTTTCTTTTTTGAGAGAGTGGGTATTACTGTTGTACCATGGCACAGTACTTTCTTCTCTAACCTTTTTCAATTTGATGAAAGATAGTGCCCATGTTGCCAGTCATTTTGTCTAGTTCATGTGTATTGTGGGCAGGGAGGAACACACAGCTTGAAACGCTGCCTGCCCTCACCCAGTTTATGTTTGGGCTTGTCTCGTGCTTTTGACATGATGGACAAACAACACTAAATAAGACTCACAAACGAAAATCAGACTGATACACACACAGAGCGCTTGTTGAATGACAGAAGGCTATTGCCAGCTTTGCCGCACGTGCTTTTAAGCTTCCTGGTCTCTGACGTCACCCGCCTATGACGTCTCGCCCAACCATTGGACTGATTACACACGTGATCCAGAGTCGGTCATGCTGGAGGTGTTCCCAAAGCGTTATCCGATGCAGCTCGAGTTCCTGAAGAGGAACATTGGGAAATTTAACTGCTTAGGCCAAAGAAGGGATTAATAAACAACCCTTCCTCAAATATTATGAAACAAACAAACAAACAAAAAAACTACTATAGGGGTCAAAATATAACTTTAATAAAATAAAAAAGTAAATAAATAGATAAATTGTATTATTTACAAATTACAACTGAAGCTCTCGACAGTTACCTATAGCTATGACTTTATTAGTACAGTTGTCTAATTGATTTCATAGTCTCAAGCATTCAGAAATCATGCAAAAGAAAATTAATTCAATTCAATTCAATTCAAGTTTATTTGTATAGACATGGAAGTATGCATCTTTTAGATCGATCGTGAAAAAACAGTCCTCGGACCTGAACTGAGACACGACCTGCTTGAGAATGAGCATCCTGAACTTCAGTCGCATGTTATGTACATGTAAAAAAAAAGTAATAATAATAATAAATAAATAATTAATACTTTATACGTAAATTATTATTTGAAGTAACAAAACCATGGTTAATTTGCAGTTAACACGGCTACAAGAATAATAATTTTTCTAATAATTAACTACTAACTAATAATTTTTGGTGTTATTCATGCTAAAACCGTGGCTAACTTTCGTAAGGGAACGTCAGAGAGAATATTAGATTCTGGTGATGGAATTATTTATGACATTAAAACACATTATTAATGTCAACAGCCAAAAAAGTTTCACAGGATTATGAATGTGCCTGAAACAAATGATTTACAATTTATTTTAATAAATATTAAAAGTGTAAAAGGTGTGCATTGTAGTTGACACCTAAATGAACACTTTACAGTTGCTGTTATGACTGTAAATCATTCTCCTCAAATGCTATTGAGCTTTAAATTTGTATTTGAGCCCATTCAGTTGTGAAAACGTAGCATACTTTACATATATGACACCTATATAAACAATTTACACTTGTTTTTATGACTGTACATCATTCTCCTCCTATTGACGCTAGAAAAGTGTATAGCCTACCAATATCGCATGTAACTTTAGAGAGTTAAACAAGTTTAAGTCCAATATAAATTTGCGAATATCG
>NC_056605.1:2435698-2436247 GCF_018340385.1 Cyprinus carpio
AAGTAAAGTATTTAGGAGTTTATAAAAAAAAAAAAGTCTTTTATAATAATGTTTTACAAATAATCCCATGCATACTAATGCTTGTTTTGTGCATTTTGTGATAAACTTTACTTTATTTAATAGAAATAAATTTGGTGCTACATCTCCACCATTTATTGATTACTTGAAGGAAATTTTGAGAAGGTACACAGATGGGGGACAAATATTGAAGGTAGGTAAAAAATAAATAAATAAAAATAAATAACTTTACATATTGCATGAATAATTGACCGTTTGCAAAGAACTTGATTGACAGGCGATCTGACCAATCATAATACCAAATCAACCCTCTTGTCCGGCACAAATTGGACAGGAGAGTAGATTAACTTTGTTGGACTTAAACTTGGAAAATGTTGCGTATTGACATCTTCCGCAGTTGAAATAAAATAGGATCTGATGTTCATTCATGTTTATTTTGTGCTTTATATAAATATGAAAAGATGATTGGTTCATGTGCTGCTTGAACTGAGACTAGGGTTGCCAACTTCAGAAAAGGAAAATAAGGGACCA
>NC_056605.1:2436458-2442534 GCF_018340385.1 Cyprinus carpio
CTGTGAAAATTCATCTGCATTGTTAATCCTTTTGGTCTTTTATTTAAAAAAAAATCACAAAAACCTATCCTTTCATTGGATAATAAGAATTTAAAATGGAGGGGAAATATCATTATGAAATGAATGTTTTTCTCAAATACTCATTGGTCACAATTATTGGCACCCCTATAAATTCTTATGAGTAAAATATCTCTGAAGTATATTCCCGTTCATATTCACAATTTTGAGCACTCCAGCATTATTTAAACATGAAATCATCCAGCTCTGGCTTCCTGTTTGACAGAAATATAAAGAGGAGGAAAAACAAAGCCCAAATTCCCTTAATCATCCATCACAATGAGAAAAACCAAAAGAGAATATGTTTCTGATGTACAGCAAAAAGATAATTGTGAGAAACTTCACAACTGGTAGAGAGTAAGCTTTAAGAAAAAGAGCTAGAGCAGTGAAAATTCCCATTTTCCACCCATCAGGGCAACAATTAAGTATTTGCAACCAACAGAAAATGTTACAAAACTGCCTGGAAGAGGGCGTGTGTCTATATCGATCCCCTAATGTGCGGTGAGAAGGAGAGTTTGAGTAGCTGAAGACTCTCCAAGGGTCACAGCTGGAGAATTGCAGAAAAAGACATCAAAGTCTCTGGCTCAGAAAACCTTTAAATAAATTGTCAAACAGAACCGACATCAACATATTACGTTGTTTGGGGGAGGGAGCCATAAGAAAAATTAACCTAGCTCATTCAAAACAAACTAAAGTATATTCAGTTATCAGGCCATGTCTGAACTTTAAATGGGAATGGCTTTAAGTGATCAGATGAAACTAAAATGAGCTTTTTTAGCAGCAAGCAAACACTCAAGATGGGTTTGATGAATACAGAGAGAAAAAAAAGCAATCTCCCCATGTGTACAATGAAATATACTGCTGTATTTTTTGATATTTGTAGGAGCCTATATTTTATGGAGTCCTGAACATCTTGTTTTTAGATCCACGGCATCATGGATTCATCAGAAATACCAACAGATAAAGATATTGGTATTTGGCTCTTGTTAGAAATCTTATAATGGGCCCTGTTTGGATCTTTAACCATTACAATCTTCAAAACTCAGGCCTCAAGAAACTCTTACAGAAATAGGTCACTGAGCTCCAAAGACAAGCTTCTGCTATGACCATTCCAGTCCTCTGGCCCACACACAGACCCTCTCCCCCAGGAAAGTAAGGAGGAGTAATTTGAAGGGAGGAGAAAGCACCAGCTTGTGGAGCTGGGAATCTACAAAGAGATCTGGAGTGATTCTGGATGAAGGGTAGTCTCTGATCTCTTGTCAGGTGTTCTCTAACTCATCTAGGCATTATAGGAGAACATTGAGAGCTGTTAAACTGTAAAATAAAAGACAAAAGTAGTAGTAAGATAAGGTGACGTTAACTGTTGCCAATGTAGTAAAACATTTATTTCATAATGATATTTCCCCATTTTAGAATTCTTATTATCAATTTGTGTGATTTTTTAAATAGATTTTTTAATAATCAAGAGATCAAAAAGGATTAGCAATGTAGATTAATTTTCACAGCCTTTTTTGATCGTATTTACCAAGGGGGGCAATATTTTTGGCCACGACTGTATATATATCTTTTAGATAATGTTTCAATGGGTCGCTTATCTCATCAAGGCTGTATTTATTTGATCAAAAATACAGAAATAAACAGTAATATTGTTAAATATTATTGCAATTTCTAAAATTGTTTTTCTATTTTATTATACTTTAAAATATAATTTATTTCTGTGACACAGCACTGGATTTTCAGCATCATTACTCCAGTCTTCATGTGTCACATGATCCTTTAGAAATCATTCAAATGCTGATTTATTATCAGTGTTGAAACATTCAAAATAGAAATCTTTTCTAACAATAACACTTTTGATTCATTTGAACAAAAATTCGAATGACATTGTTCCAAATGTCGCTCTACGCTCACTCTCCCCGCTGCACTCCGATCTGCTGCAGAATGGCAGTGAGCTGCGCACACACTGAGACAGAATTTTAGCAAAGTTGTTGCAAATGTCACGCTGAGAGTGTGGCTCGTGCAGGGAATCTTGCACGATGCAGAAGAGCAGTGAGTGTGCCACCTGTCTGGGCAGCCCCCACGAAGAGACTGCTCGCTCACTGAGATGAAATGCTCTCATTGAAAGCATGAGACTCACTCTTCTCCACTCGCGGACTGCCTTCATTGGAGACAGCCCCACTCTCCCATTTCTCCTCTCTCGGCGAGCCTCAGAGAGGGAAACAGCGGAGTCAGAGAATAAGCAACCGGGTTTGACCGATCTCATGCCGGCACTGTGCCTGCGTGCTCTCTCTCCCTGTTGCACTCAGATCCGCCACAGAAGGGCAGTGAGCTGCGCACTTACTGAGACAGAAAGCTTATTCAAGCATGAATCTCGCACTCCTCCACTCGCGGTTGAGCGATCATGCTTAAGCAATCTCATGCCAACACACATCATGGGTGCTTAATCTGCCAGTGTGTGTTACACATGAGGATCAGCGCCCCTCGTTACACGAGCAGCTTAATCCTCCTAGACAGATCAAAGCAAAACTCTGGCAGCTTCACATTTGAATGTGTGTCGCTGAGCCCCGTCTACCCCGCTCTTGTGTTTCTCTCCTCCCAGTTACTCAGAGGTAGAAATGGCAAACTTGCGGGGACGAACGATCAGGCTTGAGTGATGTAATGCTGGCAAAGCCCCTTGTGCATCACTCTTTGTGCAGCTCTTTGATCTGCCAGTGTGTTTACATGTCTTCTTCAATGAAGATGGCCCGCCCCTCCCCTCATCCACTACAAGCAGATTTGAGAGAATGTGTGCATCATTTGTTATCTGCCAGAGTGTTTACACATAAAGATCATCAAAACTCCTCTTCTAATGAGCGGTTTGATCTTTTTAGGTAGATTAAAAGAGAATGCTGTCACTAATGTTTATTATAACTGACAGCTTCAAATTGGACTATCTGGGCCCGCCCAACGCTGAGAGCATGCCGGGGCTGACGCTCTCACTATGAAAGCATTTAATTTCTAGCGAAGCATTTTTTGAAAGCATTTTCCAAGGAGAGCAAAATTTCCTCTTCTGCGGTGTGGGTTTCAAATTGCCGGGCTCGTGGTGGCTGCATCACCAGAGCTACAGTTGGGTCTGATTTGTATGCACCCCCTTCAGAGCTGGTTGAAACCACGGGTTCCATCCCTGCCGATGGCATCACGGACGCCTGCAGATCAGGGTGAGTCAGGCCTGTGTAACAGCACGGGCCCCCTGGAAGAGCTCCCGCTGAATGGAACAGGGCATGACCATGAGGATGGTTTGCAGAAGGACAGTTGTCACGACAGACATTTCCTACTCAGGTTGGGGGGCGCTGTGCGAGGGCATACCAACTTTCGGCCTATAGTCGAAGGTTGGAAAAGGCATCCACATCTACTGCCTGGAAATGCTAGCAGTATGTCGAGCCTGTCAGTTCTTCCTGCCAGTCCTAAAGGAATGCCATGTGCTAATCTGATCAGACAACATGTCTGTGGTGTCCTACATAAATCGACAGGGAGACTTCTTCTCGAAGCATCTCTTGATTATGGTAGAGCGCCTCCTGGAATGGGCTCAACTCAACCTGCGCTCCCTGAGAGCAGCGCATATACCGGGCAAATTGAACCAACGAGCGGACATATTATCAAGGAGCAATGTTCCCTCAGGGGAGTGGACGCTCCATCCGCAGATGGTTCAGAGGACCTGGGAGATCTTCAGGAAAGGCCAAGGTAGACCTCTTCGCCACAGAAGACAACTCTCACTGCCCAATTTATTACTCAAAGAACTGTGAGACAGGAACTCCTCTCTTAAGCGAACGGGACAAAATGGCATCCTCGGCCCGATCTGTGGTCCCTGCAACTCTGGCTGCTCGATGAGAGCCTTCGAGCCTCCCAGAGTGAGTCTTAAACACAATTTTGGAGGCTAGAGCCCTGTCTGTGAGATGCCTCTATGCATTTAAGTGGTCTTTTTTCTCCGCTTGGTGTCTAAAACGCAGCAAAGACCCTCATACTTCCGATTTGACAGAGGTTTTCTTATCCTGCAAGAGCTGCTGAATAAGGGACGCCTCATCCCTCATCCCGCTGAATCCACCTCATCCTCCTGCTGTCCCTTCATGGGATCTACACACTGTGCCAATATTCAGTTGCTATCACTGAAGACTGCTCTGCTTCTGGCACTGGCATTATTAAAGCGAATAGGGGACCTGCATGCGCTCTCCATTAGCCCTGCCTGCCTGGAATTTGGGCCTAAAGACTCTAAAGTCGTCCTGAAACCAAGGCACGGTTGCGTACCTAAAGTGCTCTCCACTCCGGTCAGAGCACAGGTCATTACGCTCTCTGCGATTCCTCCCTTTGAGGAGGACAAAGAGTTATCTCTGCTCTGCCCCGTCAGAGCTCTGAGAATTTACATATAGGTAAATTAGCCCCTTATAGGTGGTCAACTCTAACTGCACCAAAGAGATTCCGGTCATGAAGCAAAGACTCTCTAGATGGATAGTAGACATAGATGGATAGTAGATGGATATATAGTCTCGGTAACGTACTCTTCTTTGGGCCTTCAATGCCCCATTGGAGTATGGGTCCATTTGACTAGAGGCATTGCCTCGTCTTGGGCATGGTCCAGTGGGGTGTCCATTGCAGATATTTGTGAGGCGTCTGGCTGGGCCTCGCCATCCACATTCGCAAGGTTTTTTAACCTGGAAGTCTCAGCCTTGCAGGCCAGGATCCTTTCTGCTTGAAGAGACATACGCTGTGTAAACAGATCTGGCAGACAGCCCTTGGACGTATTATGCTCTCCGCTGATCGGTCAAACAAAAATTACAACATAATAATAGTCCTTAAAAAATCATAAGTGTCATCCGCTTCTATGGATTTTTTATGTTTATTTCTACTACATATAATCTCTTTCTCTTCATCAAACAACCAGATTAAGAATGGCTTGACACAAACCATACCGAGGCAGAACCTAGAGCTTTCTTTTGTGTAGGCATAAATTCTGCAACCTACCTGTGAAATATTAGTTTTTGTCTCATAAATATTTATGTAGCGTATCAGACCCCAACCAGACAAATTAAAGATTCGATCGTGAGCATGGTTGAAACATGAGGAGCCGAATTCCACAGAAAGGCAACAGGATGTTGTAAATCAACTCCTAGCACCACAGTCTGAAGCAAGATAACCAACCACCTCTTCAGAGAACAGCTTTCACATTAACACACCACCATTAGAACAATTATTGACTCAATTTCCCTTTCGACGAAGATGCTTGTCGATTTGGTGCCAGTCACGAACGACGTGGACCAGTGCTGAGCCCTCACATGTAAGCCATGACAAGAGAAACACACCAACCCACCCCCTCCGGTCCTGTTGGATTGGACTTCCCCCCTCACCCCTAGCAGCCCCACCAGACTGAAATGTCCCTAACGGCAGACCTGTCTCACCAATCCACCAACCCCTCTCTGGTCACTCCATAGAGACATCATACAACACCCTACTCCACCAGACATGGCACAGGGAGAATGCCCGCTCCAATGCATATATGCACCAAAATGACACCTCAACAAAAGACTTCTCCCATGGATTATCAGTCTCGCATTGCACTCACCTACTCACCTATCTACCTTATGGACCCGACACATTTGATTTAATGTTCGAACATAATCATTATTGTGATCGTCTTTCCCCATCCCTAAATAAAACTCTCCCTTGAATAGCTTAAGGCGATCCATAGTCAGTTTAGTATGTGTGCCTGTTCGCTATATTCGGCTTGAAGTTTTGACACATTAGTAGTATTTGTCAAACCGGTATCATAAAATTTTTTTTTCTTTGTGTGATAGGAATCATGTCCAAATTATTACCCTGAAAAGCCAGCAGGGAAAAATTCGAGGACCACTGAGCTGATAAGATAACACCATATGATTATGAACTGGGCCGGGACAAACATCGAAACACACGAGAAAAGACCAATACTAATTGGTCAAGGACAAATTGAGGTGTGGCCAACCAAGGCCAGGTTGGTTAAATACTAGGA
>NC_056605.1:2442541-2442728 GCF_018340385.1 Cyprinus carpio
AGCATGCTTCGGCCTGCACGCCTGCTGCTACTTAGCCACGATGAGAAGAAACACCACCTAGTCGAACTTTACTTCTATTCTTTTACTTTAGTTTCTTTTCTTTTCCGTTGAGAGTTCGTGTTCTGAGGTAAGTTTTGCAACGCCGTGTCTCCGAGTCTGACCTCGCGTGCCCGTCTGAAACTTCGAC
>NC_056605.1:2443234-2444242 GCF_018340385.1 Cyprinus carpio
TTAAATAATATAATAAATAAAAAGAAAACAGATAGAATAGAAAAAGAATAGAGCAAGCTAATGATAGAGGTCTTTTTATAATTGTATAATAAATGAAAAGAAAAAAAAAATAGGATACAAAAAGATTAGAAAGGTAGTTACATTTTTTTTTTAATAGAATTAGAATAGTGAGGGAAAAAGTTAGAGGGTCAAATAAAGATGGAAGAGATGTGTTTTAAGCCGATTCTTGAAGATGGCTAAGGACTCAGCTGCTCGGATTGAGTTGGGCAGGTCATTCCACCAGGAGGGAACATTTAATTTAAAAGTCCGTAAAAGTGACTTTGTGCTTCTTTGGGATGGCACAATCAAGCGATGTTCACTTGCAGAACGCAAGCTTCTAGAGGGCACATAAGTCTGAAGTAATGAATTTAGGTAAAGGGGTGCAGAGCCAGTGGTGGTTTTGTATGCAAACATCAATGCCTTGAATTTTATGCGAGCAGCTATTGGTAGCCAGTGCAAATTGATAAATAGAGGTGTGACGTGTATTCTTAACGTGTGACAAGTTAATGTCTTAAACTGCCGATCTTGTTAATGTGCTAATTAATAGTGTTTTCACTATACTTTGGATATTAATATCCAGTGCAGATGACGTTAAACGGCTCGTTCAGTGAATCGCTGGCCGTTTCAGTGATCAGCCGTGAAACAGTGATACTGTTCAAATTCCCTTTAAAATCTTAAATGATTCCCTTTGAGCTAAATTGACCTGTTTCCCTTACAGTATTATTGGTGGAGGAAATGCGGGCTGTTTAATCTAAATTGTGAACATGAACCAAGTTATTTAATCTTTTCTTTTGCTGCGGATGAAAGATGAGAAGCTGAGTCGAGACGTGTGTGTGTGTGTGTGTGTGTGTGACCCGTGACGTAAGCAGCATGCGACCGCTTGAATAGAATGAACGCAGAGGCGGCTGTAACCAGTGATCTATATATGACTGGATCGCTCATCGCGTTCTAAACTGCCAACAGGAAGTG
>NC_056605.1:2445827-2447881 GCF_018340385.1 Cyprinus carpio
AAGACGAGAATAAAAGGATTCTGTTGTCCCGTTAAGATCAGTGTTTTCATTAAAAACCTTTACACTTACTATCTTGGAAATACAGCTTTATGTCTTTAAATCCGTACTGTATATAATCAGTTATTTCTCTGAATAAATTCAGATTTCAGAATGAGCACTTTGTCGTTTTCGTTTTATATGTTGAGGTCGGGTTCGTCTGATGTTTATCATGTTCATGATGTTCCCTACTGTAATGAACGTAGGTTTTTAATACGTAGGGGAAATTCCCAAAATTTAAAAAATAACCGTTTACATGCCTAGGGTGTTTGCATTGTAATAATGTACAGAAATACTTCAGATTTATAAACACCGACTTGTTAGATGATGTTTTCTCATTAAAATCATAGAATTTCCTATTAATTCAATAGAATGTTTGCGCACACTAGGGATTACCAATATGGCGGCGCAGCGGCTTCACTTTTATGACATCATGAGCAATCCAGTTCTATATTATAGATCAGTGGCTGTAACTCAAGTCCGCCTCTCCGTTGTTAAACGGCAGTAAGTGAAATTAAAGTTAACATCTGAGATCGTACAATAAGGTAGAAATTGAGCGTGTTCCTCATTTTTGTAATGCCTTGTTTATAGCTAAATTGATTTCACTGCGTGTTACAGTGCCTCTCAAAAGCTATACTCCCGGCAGGGAATCTCAGTCACCGTTTGCTGAACGGAGCTAAACTATATTAATTCAAAGGGAAATAAATCTGTGAATAAAGAATAGTTTTGAGCGTGTTCCTCAATCTATTTATCAAAGCCTCATTATTCATAGCTTGATTGCCAGTGCGTGTTCCACTGCCGAATCAAATGCTATTCGACTCCCTGGGTTAAACATTAGAGAATAATGTTTCCCTGTTCACAAAGTGAATGCAATCTCGCTTAACACTGCGTGTGTACGAGTGTGATGGGAGTGTTTTTAAAAGCTTGATCAAGTAAATTTTATCTGTGTACCAACAGCGAAGAAAACCTGTTGTGTTTATGTGTCCAGAGAAACTGGCACGGAGATTCAGATCCGCCAAGATCGACATCACTAATTACATTTTACACAAACAAATCAGCCATTTAAATTAAGTTAAAGTTAACTCTATACGAACTGAGAGTTTAAGTGCCACATCGCAAAACCAACTAAATGCGGTGTTGTTATTTGTACAGTGCTGAAATGCGCCGACATTTCATGTAACATGCTTAACTGTACTTGCAATGCAACGATTCATGTGCTAGACCACTAGAGTTTGTTTTGGTTGCCACAGTTACGACCGTGACACGGAAGTCTTAACCTACTTCCGGAGCAACTTTGAACTGCGCACGCACAGCGCATCGACGCTAGTGTAAACAAACTCCACAGTGTTGCTAAGCTAACGAAACAGTTGTATTTACATTGAAGTCTATGCTAAAGCCACTAGCCTCAAAGGTTAGCCGTTAGCATTAATATCCAGTGGTTGAATAGTGTCTGTGTGGGCAACGCTAAAGTGATTTAACCCTTTAAACATCTCAACTAACACTTGTTGGTCAGACTTCCGGTTATGGCGCGGTGCTGAGTGGAACGCGAATCGGAGCTCTGCAAAAATACTGACTTAAATTTTCTTCTTTAACTCAACAAACGTTGACAAACTGATTCCATTGTAAATTCGGATACATCTTAATGTCCCAATATGCCACCGAAACCAATGAAAACGACACAGAAACAAGTCATTTCAAAAAACGTATAAGTGTCAGTACGAGACTTGGACTCAGTTGCAGGTGCCCAAAACGTCAGTTTATTTAACAGGCTTGAATTTCAAAAAAAAGGGAAAAAGAGTAAACAAAAAACTATCCAGGTACAGGACAGCCCGGAGCAGCTCACGAAGTGCCTCCTGGACGAATTCCACTAAGAAAATCCAAAGCAAGGCCGAGATAAACTGACAGAGAGGCGGGGGCGCTGTTGAGGCGGGGAACTGGTGGCGCACCGGCAGCGAGGCGAAGAAGAGCACTGACGGCGATCGGTGATCACGAGCAAGGGAAGGGTAGGAGAATTAGCA
>NC_056605.1:2448153-2448339 GCF_018340385.1 Cyprinus carpio
ACCCACAAGCACACACCCACACACTATAAGAGAAAAACAGACAAATCAGCCCGGGGACGTGACATGGAGAGGCTGAGGCAGATGCTAAATCCAATGAGGCTAATGGCGAGGAGACAGCATCAGGTGTTAGCCAAGAGTCTGCAATCCTTGAGGCTATCCACTTACTGAAATCGGACTTTGCTGTGT
>NC_056605.1:2455304-2455532 GCF_018340385.1 Cyprinus carpio
TTCTTGGAAAAAAGAAGAAAGTCCTGGAGTGTCTCAATGGATAAAGGGGATGACCTCATGCCTTGCCTTAGAAAAGATTACCTATATTTTAAAAAGCAAACTTCAAGTATTTTGGTCTATCTGGAAAGTGTTCTATGACTTTTTGGAGAGTCTAGATGGTGACTCTTTTGTGGAATAGATGGACATTGAAAGTATATAGACAAGTATGTTATTGCTGTATTCTTTTTT
>NC_056605.1:2456512-2464578 GCF_018340385.1 Cyprinus carpio
AATCTATGTATTGTGCCACACTAAAACACAATAAAAACACCATAAGAAAATATACAAAAATTTAAGATAATATAAATAAAGGCTCATGTTAAGCCTGGGCAAATGGTGTAGCGATGAAGCACAGCTGATGTCTCTTTCAAACCAAGCAGCTTTCTGTTGGTCAGCACAGTGAATCTACATGAACGACTTGAACATGAGTGAAATCTGCACAGAGACGTTCTTCATCCTCACACAAAACGTATTTAAATATGTTTAGAATTAATTGGGTCCATATGTGTTTTCACATGTTCACACCCCTGCAGCATTTTTTGCATATTTTTGGATGTATGTTTATAATTATTCATTTGTAATGAAGTTGCAATTTAGTACATTTAAACTACATTAACTTAAAAATGTAGTATAACTAAGAGATAGTATAATTAAGTTCTCTACATGTAATTTAGTAAGTGAGTCGACACATCAAAAATAAGTGTATCTTAAAGCACAACAAAATATTATTAAAACTATCTTTTTAAATGTACTTTAAAAGTAACAATTTAAAATTTGACACTATTACAAAGTGCTCCTTTTGAACGTGTGTGTGTGTTAAAGTGTGTTTTCTTTAAAACAAAGGAATGAAAATGGAATGCATGATGGGGCTTTTATCCGCAGTACTGTTTTAACGTACACTACTTTTATTTTTTTAGATTTTAAGTGGCACATTCAGTAAGTACAATTAAGTTGCACGTCTTATTTCCACCAACGTTATTCCACATGGATTGTTCAATTCAGCTTTGATTTAAAAGCAAGAACATATATTTTATATGTAAACTGTTAGTGCTCTACTCTCTACCTGTTGGTACTTTTTTTTCACTGCGTACAGCCAACTGCTTTTTGAGATAAAATGTTAATATGATACCGTTCATCCTAATAATGTTTAAATCTGTTTTGGTTTCCTGTCAGGCCTATTAACTGGCTTTCAATCCATCGCAAAAAAACAAGACTACAAATCCAACCTGGACTTGGACAAATATGGCACCTCACGTTAGCTTCCATTTTTTTGGGGTCCACATTTTTAATAAAACCAACAACTAAGCAAATCAGTGAGCAGGTGTAGCATGCATGGGAACCTGTACATTTAAGGAAAAAGACTGTCCATTGTTGTTTTTTTCTTTCACGTCCTGTGTATTCACAGACTGGTGCAGTTCTCTGCCTTTCATTTCCTCTTGGCTACAATTAATTTTTATCAGTATGGCCGACCACTGGGGGTTGAGGAATGGTTGTTGGAGTCTTTTGTTAGGGTGCAGATTAGTATTGATAAAAGCCTGCCACTGATGTCATTTATCACCCGAAGCCCCGGTGTAGCCACGAAGTGATTGTGTCCAGAACAAAACAGAGGTCATTTTTTGTGTGTCCTGCCTGAGGCTGTCTTATTATTTATACTTCTGGCATTGGCTGAGCATCTTACTGAACAGATTACAAGTGGACATTAGAGTACTGTACATCAACATTTATAGTTCATGAGCAAAATAGTGGGAGGGCTCCTTAGGGCTACAGTTAGAGAACTGAAAAAAAATCATTGTGAGCCAAATAAATGTCTACAGGGAATTATAATCATCAAGGAGAACAACAATGTGGGTGTGTGTCATATAATGTCAAGATGTATTCACTTGAATGTCCTCAGTCAATCTTTGTCTCAGAAAGAATGACATGCCGTTTGGTTGCTAAAGAAAAACCTACACAGGAGATATTCTAATCGTGTGTTAGACATTATGATTAGATATAGGTTTGTGTTAGATCATCAGAAAAGGGGGGATGTATACAGTGGCATCTCAACTAGGAGGCCAGGACCCCTAGGGGCCCGTCATAAAACTTTCTCAAGGGGACCACAGGATGATTCTTGTAAAAGACCAGAGTTTCATTTCGTAATTTATTTTATAATATATTCAATATAAGTCATTTCCTTCCTCTTTCTTTAGGGTGTGTTGTTTTCTTTTTTCTTTTCCTTCCGTCTTTGTTTTCCCATAATTTCTTTCCTTCTTTCTTCTCTTCAATATTTCTTCCCTCATCAAATTAAATTAATCTTGATTTGTAGAATTGGTGGCATTCCATCACTGTCTCAGAAATATATGCTCTGCAGTGAATGGGTGCCATCAGAATGAGAGCACCAAACAGCTGATAAAAAAAACATCACAATAATCCAGAAGTAATACACACCACACTCCAGTACCTAGGTGAAAAAAAGTGCACTTCCATAATATACCCTTAAGGTTCTGTGCATTTTCAATGCTATCTAATTTTGTACTTAATTTTATTTACTAAAAAATATTCCTTTAGTACCACTTTAAGATCAACTGAAGAGTCATCTAGGTACTTACGTCAGGCTGTATGCACTTTTAACAAATAATATCTTTGTAATTTAAAAAAAAAAAAGATATATTCGTGACCAACACTTGTAAATGACACTTTTGAGTGTCGAGTGCATGAAAGATGGGTTCAAGTTTACTACAAGTGGTAACTTGCATTTTTTAAATACAGAGATAGTATGTTGAAAGCACATTTTAGTTCATATTCATGGTGTCCTAAAATAGTACAGTTGAGCATACTTAGATGATCTTAAGTTTATCTTAAGTAGTAGCCTACTAAAGAATCACTAAGTACACAATTAGTGTGCAAAAATAGAGCACTTTAAGTGCATTATGGAAGTGTACTTTTTTCCACCTGGGTTCATCAGTTAACATCTTGTGTAGTGTTTAGCTGTGTGTTTGTAAGAAACAAGTCCACCATTAATGTGTTTTAACTTTAAACCATTGCTCTTGGCCATAATACAGGTGCTCTATCCATAAAAAAAATGCCTTCTCACTTCCCAGCATGTTAACTGATGGACTGGAGTCATGTTGTGAATTATTTTATCAGTTGTTTGGACTCTCGTTCTGACGGCACCCATTCACTGCAGAGCATCCATTGATGAGCAAGTGATGCGTGCTACCATTTCTACAAATCTTTTTCCCACGGAAGAAGCAACTCATAACCTACAATCTTGCCTTAGGGTGAATACATTTCAGCAAAGTACATTTTTGGGGAACTATATATTCCAAACACATACAAAAGACTGTGGGGGAGGGGGGGAAAAATTACAATGCAAAAAGCAAAAGAAAACCATTTTTTTTCTGGTCCTGAAAATATATTGATTATGTTTACACTCAAGTACAGGAGCTATAATTTTTTTTCCTGATTGGGGTGGAAAATAGACCTACGGCGATGTATACCCTACAGGTTGTATGAACTTCTTCACAACTTGCATTAAAAACATTTATGTAAATATAACTATCTATCTCTCCCTCCCTCTGTCCTGGTTCGAGCTTGGCATCTACAGCATAACAAACTGATGTTGTGATTAACTGCAAGGCGTGACTGTTTGACAGTCAAGTTTTAATGCTCGCGGCTAGATTAGAATAAACCAAGCGTGTTTACATCCTGTGTTGTTCCTGTGCTCGTGAACAAGCCAATGAGGGTGAATACCGGCGGCAGTAACTTTACCCGCAGCACAAATTAGCCCGCGCCATCAGAGACGTTTGCCTTCACTTTGGTATGTATAAGCAGCTCTCTACAGCACTATCAACATCAAGGCGAGCGTGTGGCTGCAGTGGCACAGCATTATATTTTGCATCGAAGGAGTTGGTTATTTCCTTGATGTGTTCTTCAGAGGGGACTGCCTGTCTGAATATCTATCAAAGCACCCGTGACTTAGAGCAGCGCAAAGACAGATGACCGTGTAAAAAAGACAAACTGTGTTTTAACAGGGGTTGTTTGATGCTGATGCTTTGTTTTGGTGATAGTTTTCTGATGAAAGAGAGAGAAAGTGTTTTTAAGTATATGTCTTTTACTTGACCTGCCACTGCTCTTTTTGGTCTTTAGGGACTTCAATCAAGCCAAAACTAGATTAATATATCATTGGGAAACAGAGATCTTGGAAGCGAATAAGGGATAAAATAAAAAACGATGGAGCTCCACGTTTTATTTGCCTAACACCAGTCCATCACGCAATAAGACGCTGCAGACAGGGATGAATTGTGAATATAATCATATTGCTGTTCCTCTTTCTGTCCTCATCACAGAGTTTTAACTGGCACATGAGCATTGGATACATCTATTCGGTTGTCATTTTTGTTAATTCTTACAACACTGTATTACTAGGGTGACCAAACGTTCCATTTTCTTAGGACACGTCCTGGCCAGGATTTCTATATTGCCTAAAATATCCAGGTTTTGGCTTTGTTTGCGCTGCGCAGACCAATTGTTGTATGACAAAGTACCTGAGGCTATTTTTTTTTTTTTTGGCAAGCTTGTAGAAGGTCCTTGTCACACCAAAATTGAAAACAATAATTGCGTTGAAAATTTTTAAAGCATGTACAAGTATTACTTTTAACTAATTGGAATAAAAAAAAAAGGAGCCTGTTAACCACTAAAAGTAATCTGATGCATAACTCACAGTTATTTGTAATGCTTTCCCCAATATTGGTATTACTTTAGAGTTTAGAAGCTTCCTTCATCGTTGCCAAAATAAGTTTGTTGTGATGAGCTTCGTTTTTGATTTCTGTGATGTCTGTTTTAATGACTTTTTCCTGATCTTTTTAGTCTTTTTGGTCACTTTGAATAACGTTTTTTTACAATTTATTGTATACAGACTTTTGGAGATTTACTTTTTAGGAAAGACCAGTGTTACTTCTGAAAAGGCGTACACTGTAGCATACCGTTAGAACTAATCCTACTCTAACAAAATATACTTCAGTATGAACTGAATGTAATGCTTCAGACACTAATTGGCATCTTTAAGCAAATAAATAAAATGTATTAATAATTTTAACTTTATATTAAATAAACTTATTTGATTTAGCAGTGTTTAGAGACCCTCCTATCAGACTATAGTTATATGCAATTTCCATAATTACTTCATTTTCTTTGAAATATTTGTAGAAGAGTGACACGGGCCTGATCTGACAACTTATGGTAAACTAAAATAAACTATCATGTCATTTCTATAGGAACTTGCATGCCATGCATTTAATATAAGATATATATATATATTGTGGCGGGGGACGGACACCACGAGTAGTACAGGTGTTCCCCGAAGGGTGGGATTTTATTATAAAATGAGGTGGTAGACGGCGGTGAGAAGAGGTGGTGTCCGGGTGCGGGTGCTCAGCTTCCTCTGTGCCCTTGGTGTGCTGTTGCAGTGTGGGTCCGTTGTGCCTCTCCCGAGCGGTGGGGCTTGGTGTGGTGGCGGTTTTGGGTCACACAACTGCTCTCTGTACGAAGCAACGCAAGAGAGCAAGTCGGATTAAGCTGGCTCTGCTGGAGACATCGCTCACCATCTGTGTTCGTTTAGCTGTTCTTAAGTATGCAGTCTTGAATCCGTCAGTGTGGCCGCTCAGCCCGTACGAGCAGAGCAGGGTGTGACTGCTTCGGATTCCAGGTAGACGCTGATGAAGCTCTGGGACCGTTTCACCCACCCGCCCCCTCGCCCAACGTCGTCCTAGTCCTTGGTGGATAAGCGGGGAGACTGTGTGAAGGGCGGGGAGTGGACCCTGCCTGAAGAAACCATAACTTACAGAATACCACGTAATACCTCTCTGCGACAGCGCCCAAGACCCAACACACCTATATTTAGTCGTGCGTTTTGCCGTTGGCCGTCCCCTCTCGATTTTTTCAACGTGCTTGATGAAGTTTGAGTCCTAGCTAGTAGGCTGCCAGGAACCACCGCGTCATCTCGCGTTCGTCTCTTTGGCCCAGCCATTCCACCAAACTGCAAGGGGCTGTGGATCTGTAATGAGAGTGCAAGGGGCGGCCCGCGAGGAGTTAAATACCTGACTCCAGAATGCCCACTTGACGGCCAGACCGTCCTCCCTCTGCTCCCCCAGTAACGTACCTGTCGTTCCTTGGAGGGTCGCTTTCGGCTTATGTAGATCCCCCCGTGTGTTCCTTGCCGTCGTGGACCCTGAGAGGACCGCTCCAACCCTGTCCGGATGCGTCCTCGCACCAGGAAGGGACATCTTTAAAAAAAAAGTCGGGCGCTCGAAGTACCCGCTCCGTCGTGCGGGCTGCCTTATCCGGTTGAACGCCTCCTCCGTCTCGGGAGGTCCCTGGACCTTCTCCGGTTGCCCCTCCCTGGTCAGATCGTGTCAGGGAGAGGCAAGTAGGAGAATTTAGGATAAAGCAGCGTAATACCCTGCGCAAACCCAGAAAGGCCCGCAACGCGCTTCTTGGATTGGTTTGGCCGTGTCAATGAGAGGTTGCTGCCACCTTCTTCTCTCCTGAGGTCGATCAGTCCCACGACCCAAAAACCCCGCTGGTACCCGGCCGATACGTCTTGGGCTTCTGAGAAGTGCCAGGTGACATTTTCGGGGGTTTGGCGTCAGTCTCCAGCCTCGGCGTAGTTCCAGTAGCACCCATATCCGCAGAGAGCCACGCTCTAGGTGGTCCTCCAGGCCCGATTTATTACCACTCGTCGTGTATGCCGCCGCGTAGGCCTGATGCGCCTGATGAGTACTCCAATCGCCTCTGGAATGTTGGGCCCGCGTTTGCTCCGTGAGGCCGCAGGGAATGTGACCTTTAAATATGCCAGTGTCATTGGAGTCGAGAAGGCCGTCTTCGGCTTGGCGCATGTTCCGAGATGGGTGACTTGCCCTCCGGGAACACGTAGGGGCGCCGCATGCGGCGATGGTCCCCGGGGTCGTGCGGAAGACGTGGGCTCCAGCCCGCCCAGGTGGGGGGGCGGGAGAAAACCCAAATAAAAATTCCGACACCTATCCGGAAACTGACTGACCATTTCTGCGCGTCGGGGTCTTCTGGGGGGGCGGAGAGTTGATGTCCATGTTCCCACATAAAACAAAAACCAAACTGGGAGCCGCTTTTGGGTGTAGGCGAGAGCTGAGCCCCAGTTCGACCATCGCTTCAGGAGGTTGATGTGTGATAAACGCTGGTCCCATCCTTCCGTCTTCCTCCCCCGCCCCGCCCCCCCCCCCCCCCAACCCCTGGCTGCCGCACTCGGTATGGTTGACGGGGCCAACCCTTTCGGTGACGTTGTACGGTGTCCCCGTGCCATTGGCCAAGAATTTGCAGGCGTCCCGTCGGGACCAGACACCAGGACATGGGTCTCCCTTCGCGAACTCCCGTGGTTGGGGGGCCCCCGATTTATAGTGGTGTCGCTGCGGCCTGTTTGCCCTGACGAGGTGCTCCCCGGGCGATGGGCCTCCTCGTCGATCCGCTCCCGCATTTGTTCCCAAAGGGGGTAGGGGTACGGCCGTTGTTGTTTCCCATGCCTTCTACTAGTCTCGTGTCAACGTCGTAGCAGACCACTGGGGCTGGCTGCCCGAAGAGCAACCAAACGGTGTTAAGCCGGTGGAGGCCTGAGGGAACTTCCCGAACCCCGAAGAGTACGTATTGGGGGGGGGCCAAAAAATAAGCAGTCTTGTCCCAGTCTCTTTTAAATCTTCTTCGGCCTCACCCGGCGTCAGCTCTGTTTCGGTCTTGTTAAACCGCTCGAGCGGCCCGTCGTCCGGGGGTGGTACACCGTAGTGCTCGAGCTGCTGGCCTTCATGAGTTTTGCAGAGGTCCGCCATCATCCGGGACTGACGGGGTGCCCTGGTCAGTCAATCTGATGGGATGCCGACCCACCTACACAGCAGGAAGAGCTCCTGGGCGTGGCTTTGGAGTGGCCTTGCGGAGGGAATGGCCTCAGGGTAGCGGGTGCATAACTCCCGATGCACCAGATGTGTTCAGTGCCCCCTGGCGGACTATCGGGCAGCTGCCCCACTAGTCTGGTCCATCCCGATCCGCTCGCAAGGTCACCTCAATGATGGGCCAGCGGTATCAGCGGGCTTGTGGGAGGTGTCCGTGGTGAGGTCCGCTGGCAGGTTGGGCAAGGCTTGGCAGAACCGCCGGCTTTTTGGCCTCTAGGCCGGCCAGTGTAACCCGGGTCAACAGAGAGGTGCTGGACGGTGTTCTTGACTCCTAGGTGTCCTGCCATGGATTGCGTGGCTATCGCCCATCACCGTTCCCGTCTTGCTGCGCGAGACAACCAGCAA
>NC_056605.1:2465404-2465529 GCF_018340385.1 Cyprinus carpio
TGGATGCGGGTGGTCAGCTCAGCCACTTGGTTTGCTAGGAACTCCACCTCCCTTGTGGTGTTCTTCAGTCTGGCTTCATGCTGGCCCAAAAGAACACCCTGCTGGGTGACTGCGGTTCTGACCAG
>NC_056605.1:2466250-2467025 GCF_018340385.1 Cyprinus carpio
AGATGCAGACATATACAGAACACGCACACCGAAGAACAGGGTGATCAGACAGCAGACATGACAACCTGAGGCTATTTTTTTTTTTTTTGCCAACTGTAAAGGTCCTTTCACACCAAAAGTGAAAACAAAATAAGTTGCGTTGAAAATTTTAAAAGCAATGTAGTATTACTTTACTAATTGGAAAAAAGTAATCTGATTGCATAACTCACGTTATTTGTAATGCCTTGCCCCAATATTGGTATTACTTTAGAGTTTAGAAGCTTCCTTCATCGTTGCCAAAATAAGTTTGTTTTGATGAGCTTCTTTTTGATTTCTGTGATGTATTTTAATGACTTTTCCATGATCTTTGTAGTCTTTTTGTCACTTTGAATAACGTTTTTTACAAATTATTTTATACAGACTTTTGGAGATTTACATTTTTATGGAAAGTACCAGTGTTACCTTGTGAAAAAGGAGTACACTGTAGCATACCGGTACTACAGAAATAATACTCTTAACAAAATATACTTCAGTATGAACTGAATGTAATGCTTTCAGAAACTTAATTGCATCTTAAATGCAAATAAATAAAATGTATTATAATTTACATTTATATTAAATAAAATTAATTGGAGTTTAGAGTGTTTTAGACCCTCTAGCAGGAATATATTTATATGCAATTTCATAATTACTTCTATTTTCTTTGAAATATTGTTAAAGTGTACTGCTGATACTGACAAGCACTTATGGTAAACTAAAATAAACTTTCATGTCATTTCTATAGAAACTTGCATGC
>NC_056605.1:2468025-2592721 GCF_018340385.1 Cyprinus carpio
AAAAAAATTTTAGGGCTACGAATGATTTTAAACATTTTTATCTTCCTAAATGCATCCATTTTTGGTATATTACCTTAAGTATTATGTAAAAATGCAAATATAAATCTCCATTATCTGCATTCTGCTTTATGTATTTTCCCAGAAACTTTTAAATGAAATGGCTCAGCTGCGTCTTCTATACAAGAACATCACTCTTTTTATGTTGATGATTTAAATTGAAACCTTGGCACTGGATCCTCCTGATGGTATTTTTATTAATAAAAAACACGGGTTGGAATATTTCAGCAAGAAAAAACGCCCCTGTAATTAAAAAACCCAAATTACTTTTTTGATTACTTCTTAGCCCCAGTTATTTTTTTTTTCCCCACAAGAAACCAAATAAATATATATTTTTTTTTTATTTAAAACATTTTCACCTAATCTCATTGATAAATTTATTGGTGCTAGGGAGATGGGTGTTAAATGATGTTTCCCTTTTCAGCTACTGAGAGTAAATGACATTTTGATATTTCTTTTGGATTTTAATATTTTGAAATTAGCTTTCCTACATCATTTGTAAGGGAAGCCAACATCAACCCCTCACACTTGAGTACATCCCTCTCAGTTTGGACACTTTCTCTGGCAAAAATATGTTATTGTCGCCATTGTTAGATTTCCCCCCCCCATTGATTGATTAGTGTTTAGAAAAAGCAAATTTTTTCCCCCGCCTACTGTGAACCTAAGCATAGAGATTTCACACCCCTACTTTTAAAAGCGCATGAGTGCCCATTCCAGTGATCTCAGTGGATGGGGCAATGTATTTGATGCACCGAAAAATTTTTACTGGGGTTGTGCACAATTCACCATGCTCTGTGTTTCTCACACACGCACAAAAGAGAAAGTAAAGGCATTAAAACCCACATAAACTGACACCCCTACATTTCAAGTCTTTCAGAAATACTCCCTTTAAAGGGCTTTCATATTTGGGTTTTTTATTGTTTGGTCTAAACCCATTTCGATTGTCCCCCCCCGTCTTCGGCTGGTTTGTTTTTCACAAATTTTTTGGTTCTGACCCAGGATTTTGGCATCATCAGAGTGGCAGCTGTTTACCCCCTTTTCTAGGTAATGACTAGGGCAGAAACAGAGACATGAATTGGTATGCTGGCTCACTCATTTTTGTACTTGAATTTTAAAAATTCAAGTTTAGCTTCCAAGTACAACACAGAACCCCTTGTTCCATGCCGTACCCCAGAACACCCTTTCCAGAACGGACTCAGTTATGTTTCTGGGTGCACGCTCACATCATCCAAATGAACCGAACTCGGTTCATTGGATAAATGTAAATCCCCTAAACTAACAGAACCATTGCCCAGATGGTTCCTTCAGTAATGGTGGGAATAATGCGATAGAAGCATCTTGATGCTCCGCTTAACTACTACAATCTACACTCAAAAATGCTGGATCCAAAAATCAACCAAATCTGCGTCATTTTGGCAAGGGCCAGCACTGAGTAGTTTTGACACCAGCTGAGTTTGGTTTAAATGTGACCCAACATGCTGGGCTGGTTTGATTTAACTCTAAAATTGCTTGATAGTTGTTCATTTTGTCAGTCATTTTAATTAAGTATTAGTCTTAGTCTTCATATTAGTCTTGGTCCTGGTGTCAAATTTACTTTTTAATTATCATATTTAGTCAACCTTGTCCTGTTTTTGTTTAGTCAAGTTTTAGTCGACTATTGTCTGAGCATTTTAGTCTCATTTTAGTCAATGAAAGTAATAGTTAAACTGATAATAATAATAATAATAATAATAATAATTATTATTATTAATATTATTAGTTTGGCTCAAAATTATACACAAAATTATTGTTGTCATTTGATAAATGTATTTTTACATTTTTGCTGTTTTTTGCACTAACGAAATTCTTTGAACATAATCTGTCAAGCGCACATAAAACTTGTGTAGCAAAGTGTGTACAGCACCCGCTGTATTTTTCAAATACATTTTAGTTCTCATCTTTCTTTGTCAACAATATTTTCATGTTGATGTAGTCCATTTTATCTTTTTTTTGACCTTATTGTCAATCTCATCATCTCCTCCATCTTCCATGGGGAAAAAAGCTTGTCAACGAACCCTTTTTTCGTCAATACTTTTCATTAACAAATTATCACTAATGCCTGAATCAAAAACCTACACAAATGCAAAAAGGGGGTAAAAAAGGGACCCGTAGGGGAAATTTTTGGGTTTATTCAGATTCCCACTTTCCCAAAAGTGATTTTGTTGAACAGTCTAAGCTGTACAACTATTGAAGTTACCATTCGTTTCGCAATTCATTTTTGCCTCATACACAAGTACATGTTAACTGCAGTTTTAGTTGCCTATATTTTTATCAATTTCTGGGTTTTCCTGCTTGATACTTTTTCATATTTTGATTATTACTTTTGTCCTGTTTTTTACTGGATGTCACTTCTCTGTGTTATTTTAATTTCCAACCCTTTTGGGTTATTTGAACCCAGCGGTATAAAATTTTTTAGACAATAGACTGAGTAACCCGAGAATGCGAAACGGTATAATAAACAATAGGCAAAAACAAAAAAAATAAAAAACACAAAACAACCAACAAAAACTGTTTTCCCCTTCTACTTTTTCCAACATTCTGTAGTTCACACCAATGGACACTTTAAGGAGTGCCAATGCGCAGGAAAACGTCTCAGGTTACAAATGTAACCTTGGTTCCCTGAGAACAGGGAACGAGACAATATGTCATCGACGCTATGGGGAACGCCTCAGGTGTGACAGGTGTCTGAAATCAAATATCAACTCACAGCAATCATGCTGACCGGCGACAGCCGTGAATCATCAGCTTGAGTGATGAGCGTGCGACCTGGATATATAAAAAGTGCGCCTTGAAACCATGACAATATCCTTTCGTCTGAAGGGACTTGTTTGGCAGGCAAACCCCGAGGCATGGCTGGGAGACGTATTGTCTCGTTCCACCCCCCTCCCCTCCCCCTGTTCTCCGATAGGGAAACAAAAAAAGGTTACCTTTGTAACCTATAAACGTTCCCTTTCGAAGGGAAACTTCACTTCACAATACGTCATCGACGTTATGGGGAACAAAATACCCACGCCGCATGCTAAAGTAGTGCAATCCCAATGGCAGTGACACCTGGTCGAAACCCACAACAATTCTATGAACCGCTAGCACCCTCACCCTCCGAAGGGGAAAAAGGGGAGAACCCTCAAATATGTCACACTGGGTGCTGTCCCTGTGACGCATCTCCTACGTCTACCCAATCTAATGATAACCACAGAAAAACCTCACATAAAATCGTTTAGTGAAAGGTCTAACCTGTGCTGATCAACGGCGCCGTATGACCACAAACCAAAAAATTCAACTTTTCCAACTCTTCTTAGAAAGGGTTCCCTTTTCGGGAATGTGGGCTTAGGGAACCAAAAGGGAAACACTAGGCCCATTCATGTATTTTCAGGGTAACAGTTCCAACTCTCAAAATGCCACCAGTGCAAGAGAGGCCTGACCTGTGGTCACCTACATAGGAGGACATACAGATTAAGACTGAACCATCTTCCTGTTCTTTGTTCCAAAGACAGAGCCCCTCTGGACATATGACTTAGGAACTTGTTACACAGTGCCTTTAGGAGAGGCAGTGATCCACCCGAGCTGCGCAGAGAGCAGGCGTGTACCACTCAATAGTGCTTAGACAACCCAGTACCAAGCAGAGGGATATCCCTGGTTGTAAGTAGGACTACACTGATGTCCACGGAAAGTTATGAACCCAGTGTTTGTGTTTTCGAAAACACGAGTTTCTCTACAGCGCGGGCCTAGGACCTGTTTGTGTTGTCCTAAAACCCTGAGGAGCCTGGAGGGGATGGCCTATGAGAAAATCCTAACTTGGAGTCTCTAAATGAGACGGAGCTACCACCGACTGAGAACCACAGCTTTACTCACGAGAAGTTGCTCCTGGATTAATCCTAAGATCTACCTGTGTAAGACCTCCAGGACGTAGATGGATCAAACGATGGTACATGAGGGAATCCCGTAGACAGAGGACTAAAAAGGCCTCGAGCCGATTCCAAGGGCAGCAATGTCCACCTTATCAGTAGCGTACGCCCGATAAGGACTGAGAAACTAAAGTACAGAGCTAAGCTCAAAGCTGAGCAGGAGTACAGACGAGCAAATTAGATTACCAAACACAAGCTACCCGACTGTGGGATAAATCGATCTCGTAAGGGATCGATGCGCCGGGAGGAGTGTCTACTTACCTGACCAAAACCACAAGTATGCTGGAGGGGCTCAACCTCCGTATAAAGCCACAGGAGATAGTCTAGCACCCACGGGCAAAAGCCCGCCTGAAAACGATACCTGCCCGGGGGACAACCGAAACCTAAACCAACCAGCACGGGAAGATGGGAGCAGAGCCGCTTTACGCGAAGTAGAGGGGGCCTGGTGGTGAACAGCCTGAGTACTACCTGACAGAACCAAAAAAAATGGGGAGCGGGGCTGCTTAATATGCGTCAGGCCGAGGAGGTCCTCGGAGGGGCGGACCTAAGCTAACCTGGGACTCAAAAACCTATGTATAAACCTCCGATACGGAGTGGCATGGACTGTGGAGGCCTACTATTGCATGTGAGAACCAGGACTGCCACAGTTTATGTGGGGCGAGGGAGGCTGCAAGGTAGCGGTCCTTAGAGGTTCAGGGGCCTTCAGGGAGGCCTAGTGGGAGGCCTACACCTGATAAACCACGTGCCATGGGGAGTTCACTACACTGAGAGAGGCCTAGAGGCCTGCGGGTTAACCTGTTGCAATAACGCTAACCACCCTAAGTGGAAAGCTTATTTTCAGGGAGGCCTGGAGGCCTACTACTGCAAAGCCATAGCTGATAGTGAGCCAGACTGGCAGTCAGTTGACTGTCTTTGGGAGGGCTTTGCCTTCAGGAGGAGCCTTATGAGGCCTACTGCCTGATAGTTCAAAGCGAGAATTCAACTTCAGGAAGGCCTGTGGGGCCTGCCACCCCTGGTAACCACAGTATGTGGGATTTAACCCTCAGGGAGGCCTAGTAAAGCCTACTACGTACCACAAAATGTGGGGAGCCCACCTTCCCAGGGAGGCCTGAAGAGACCTGCACCTGAAACAGTCTAATCAGCTGGATGTGACTGCTGCTGGGGACTTCGCTTAACAGGGAGGCTGGTGGAGCCTACTGGCTGATGGCGAGTCTATTCTGCTACTTTGCGTACACTGCTGGAACCATACTATAAAGCTTTTCCTATAGTTTTGTCCTGATGCATGTTCCACAGTATTTAATGAACCACCTCTTGAGGAGGCCTGTTAAGGCCTACTACTGGCAGTGAGCCTTCTGCCAGAACTACCAGGGCCAACCACGAAGGTGAGCGCTGGCCTAGAAGGAGCCCCTATTTAGGGCTATCGGTCCAGAAGCCTGCTGGGGCCTGCACTGCTGCGTGCAGCCTTGACGAAAACTGTTACTACAGCATCCTGGTCCTCCATCACGCATTGCCAAAGGCAGTGTACTGCAACAAAAAAAGCAATACCCTTATAGCAGGGGAGGCTACAACATACGCCATTCCCTGCTTCCTAGGTGAGGCCCCCCATAGGGGCCTATTCTACCTAAAAATGTGTATAGGCGCCAGCCTATGGTAAAATGCTTCAGCCTTCAAGAGAGCTGGAGTTCAAAAACCAGAATGAAAAATGTAGCTTTAGAACTCCCTGCTCAGCCCCGAACCATCGTGGTGTGAGGTAGATAAATCACAGAGCTGAGAAATGACCTCACCCAAAACGCTACCCTGAGTTAAGCCGGGGAGTAAATAAACCATATGCCCCTGCAATGTTAGCAGGACAGGAGGCGGGCCTGGGTAAGTGGTCTGGGGGCGGGTGATAGGGGATTTGTCCTGCCTCCAGCCTAGGGAAGCAACTGGGCTAAATTGCAAGCTCAACCACACTTCCAAACTCCATCGATCGAGTGATTAGCCCACCCGGCTGGAGTGGAGCCTTTTCAGCCTCTAGAGGCCCAAATACCTCATTGCTCCTCGGCGGGGTCTGGCCAGACTGTCATTTCACTGAGATTTAAAGATGGTCTAACCCCCTGCCCGATTGATGCACCTCATCTACCACCCTGCATTACTCTATCACCCCTGAATGCAGAGAAAGGCGGACGCTTAGCCAACAACTCCCATTTAAGGAGGAGAGGCTGAAATCTGGGGAGGAAGCCTAACACATAATGAATGTGGCAGCTATACTTAGCCACGCCTCCAGCATCCCAGCATGGCCTGAGGCTGGCTACAGAGGCGGCCGGGTGAGGCGACCTGGCATAGATCTACCTGAGGGGCTGGAGGAGCCACAGCCTGCAGTTGAGGCTGGCCAGAGCACTCAACCTACTGAGGCGCCTGGGGGCTCAGGGAGGCGGGAGCCTCCCAGGATACCAATAATGTCACAGAAGCCGATGGGCAGGACATCTATCGAAGATCTATCTGAGGCATCAGCGTCAGCCTAAACCTAAAAGAAAAAAAAGAAGCTCTCCTTTTTTTTTTTTTTTTTTTAGGAAGACCAACTACTCTACCCCTGGTGGCTAATAGCCCTGAGGCTAAAACAGAATGAGGTGGCCCACCACGCATATAAAATGTTATGACAGGAAGGCAATCACATACTCAGCACGGAAGCCAAATATTCTTTGAGCTTCTCCCTAATTCGTTCTAGCCACCAACTGGGGGAGGCTTCAGGGCCCTAAAGTCCAATACTTAAACTTGCTCCTCTAAGAATGACCCCCTAGGTCTATACAGGGAACAAGGTCTGTAGAGAAATATAAATCAGTGTTAGTTATACACACAGAATTTTAAAACCAAAAAGTTCACCTGCGGCGTGCGGAGTGAAGACTCGCCAGAGAGTTCTCAATGAATCTGGGGTCCACCACTTTTACATGACTAAAAGAGGCGCTCACATCAACCAGTTGCTACGGCGGGCCGTCAGAGCATAGTTCTCCTCATAAGGCCCAGGGCTGGTGTAACGTAAACGCCTGGGGAGTCACAAAAGAGGGAGAGGGCTGGTAGAAAAGGCCCTCCAGGGAGATCAACTTCCGCTGAGCGTTGCTGCGCTTGTGCTGAATGACCTCCCTTAAGTCCCTCTTCTTGCGGAAGGCTCGCCTCCTCTGCTCCTACTCCTCCATGAGGGGGCGCACGAGGCGACACTAACCCTGGTCCTGTCTACGGTCCTCAGACCAAGACAGACCAGGTCCTCCCGCCTGCCTGGGTTGGGCCCCGGATCTCAGCGTATACAGGCTTGGAGCACTGCCATGGTATGGGGGCAGCACCAGCCTGACCTGCGCCTTTGTACGCTCTCCCTTTCCCAAGCGAGCCGTGGTTTTAAGGGGCTTGGATGGCAGGGGTCGAGTTTTTAAAGTGTCGACACCCGCCCCGTAGAATATTTCGCAACCTTCTCGTCAATGGGCGGCATCGACACAAACCTTTACTCCCGATCCGCTCAACATCAGCGAAAAGTCTTCTACCACGCTACAACCCATCCACGCTTTTTGATAGTACCTAGGTTAGCAAAGTCCACTAAAGGAGGTAGAGCTTTTTCGCATTTGGCTCCCAAACTCTGGAATAGCCTTCCTGATAATGTTCGGGGTTCAGACACACTTCCCTCTGTTTAAATCTAGATTAAAAACACACCTCTTTGGCCAAGCATTCAAATAATGCATCTCATAATTTTGGACTGCAGTTATATCTGATCAAATGCGCATTATTATTCTTTAGCTTGGGTTAAACTAATTCATTTTACTTGGCTGAAACAGCAGCTACGCTAGTTATGTCTCTATTTGTTTCTCTGTTTTGCCACGGGATGTAACTAGGATTTACACAAGCTCCAGTCTGGATCCAGAACACCTGAGAAGAGATGATGCCAGCCCCTCAGAGGACCTCAGATGATGCTAACCCAGAGAAAACATACAGAACTACCACATTTTGCTATAAGTTTGATTGCATAATTGCTGTTAATAGTGTTAATCGTCGTTTGTTTACGTCTTTTAATGATTTTTCTGAAAATTTCTGCCATATGCACATGAACTGACAGTCACCACTGATAAGCTACTACTAAATATTGTAGAAACTTAATTTTCTGTAAAATTGCTTTGCATTGATTTGTATCGTAAAAAGCGCTATACAAATAAACTTGAAAAATATTCAATAAGCCAAGCTTTATCATTTGTTTATCCGTATTACATCTGTTTTTTATTTGTTGAACCTCAATTAAATTTTTGCTCTTAAATTTATTATAACTTTTTTAAAAATTCCCAACCCGGGGAACAGACACAGTATCTATAGTGTGATATCTTGGTGAAAAAGTCTCTATGTGCTGAGAATTAACTGACTTCTGTGACTGGAGGCAGCTAGCAGACGGTCGGTTTAGCCAGTCTGTCTGCTTCCTGACCTGGGCCCCAGTTAGTCAAGTACAAACTCTAAGACTATGTGCCATATTTCTACAGAGAAGAGCGGCACCACCCCAGGAGGGATGAAGACCATCTCTTTTCAACAGGTCAGGTCTGCCCCAAAAGCTCGTCCAATTGTCTATGAAATCTATTATTCTGCGGGCACCACTTAGACATCCAGCCATTGAGTGATGACAATCTGCTATGTATCTCATCACCACGGTAAGCAGGGAGGGGACCAGAGCATATTACAGTGTCTGACATAATGCTTGCAAGTTCACACACCTCTTTAATGTTATTTTTAGTGATCTCCGACTGGCGAAGTCAAACATCATTAGCGCCGGCGTGAATAACAATCTTACTGTATTTACGTTTAACATTAGCCAGCACTTTTAAATTTGCTAAGATGTCAGGTGCTCTGGCTCCCGGTAAACATTGGACTATGGTGGCTGGTGTCTCTATTTTCACGTTCCGTACAATAGAATCGCCAATAACTAGAGCACTTTCATCAGGTTTCTCAGTGGGTGCATCACTGAGTGTGGAGAACCTGTTTAATGTTTTGATCGGAACAGAAGAGTGGTGTTTAGACCCACGACTATGCCGCCTCAAAGTCACCCAGTTGCCCTGCTGCAAAGGCCCTGTTACCGGAACTGAACAATGTACAGGACTCCCTGAGCTAGACGCATCCAAAACCGTATCTAGAGCCCTCACATTCTTACTGTCCTCAATTAAAGTTTGGATGCGTGTCTCCAATTCTGAAATCTTCTCTGTCAGCCTAACTATTTCCCTGCATTTATCACATGTGAATCCCTCATCATAAAGATATAGATAAACTATACATGTGGCAAGCAGTGCAAATAACAATAGCAGGAGAAGTCATTACTCACCGTGCTTGATGAAAGATTCTTACCACAGTTGTTTGATGAACTTGTGAAAAACCGGAGAGAGAGAGTAGCAAGAGAGAGGAGAGGTGGAAAGAAAACAGCGATAGGCACAAATGGAAATGCTAATGACAAGCTAACGAGTGCTAACACGATGCAGGTGCACTGCACTCGCGGATTTAAAATAAAAGTGAATGATCAAATTAATCAGATTAGATTGATAGATAATATCAGAAATATGGTGGGAATTAGGTTATATTTTATCACTTTAAACAACAGAGAGTGATAGTAATATAAAGATTCTACAGAAAAACAAAGCTACACGGAGCTACGATCACAAAACAGCAGCAAGGCAAGCAGGAAGCAGGAAGAACACTCTTTGTCTGAAGAGACATCCAGGCAGGTCTACAGTTCGGCATTGAGATGCAGCATCTCA
Source organism: Cyprinus carpio (assembly GCF_018340385.1). Lineage (NCBI taxonomy): Eukaryota > Metazoa > Chordata > Actinopteri > Cypriniformes > Cyprinidae > Cyprinus > Cyprinus carpio. Next base: position 2,477,777 of record NC_056605.1, read on the forward strand.
TTCCCACTTTTTCATGGAACAGGGTTACAGTCAAGTAACCCGAGATGTTCCCTATCAAAAGCTACTCTCGATGCTGCGTATCAAATGCTAATGGTAACGAGAATACCAACGCCGCCGCACTGGAAGTGTCTGGACCCCCCAGGGTTGTGTAGTGTGTGAGCACAAACATCGAAGAAGTCTCAGACATGACTCTGGGATGTCGACTCAATGACATGCGAGCCTGGAGTAGCATGAACATCCAGACTATAGAATCTAACAAATGTGTGCGGAGAGGACCAACCTGCCACATCACAAACTTGATGCAAGGGGACACCTCTTGCCAAAGCTGTTGAAGATGCAACCCCCCGGTTGAATGGGCCCTTACACCTAGAGGCGAAGCTTAATCACGTGCCTCATAGGCTAGGGCAATAGCATCCCTCACCCAATGTGACATAGTTTGCTTAGTGGCAGCCGCCCGCTGGTTGTGGCCCCCATAGCATAGGAAAAGCTGCCCCGACTTACGCCACTTGCTGGTGTGGTGGACGTAAATCTGAAGAGCACGTACTGAACACAGTATGTGAAGTCTTTCCTGCTCCGTTGTCGTGAACAGCGGAGGGCAGAAGACTTCAAGAATGACTGGATGTATGGTCGAGAATGGAACTTTCTGCTGTAGTGAACTGTTGATCTAGTGGGTGGCCTCAACCACTTGGCTCCACGAATGAAGCGGGTGAGTAAAGGGTGCTTTCCCACAGAAACCCCATCAATCAGACCATGGCAAGCTGAAATGGTGGCCACATAGACTCTGAGAGTACCAGGACATGTGCCTGAGGACATGGCACTCTCTTGCAGGAATTCCAGCACCGAAACAACTTGGCAGTGAACTGGGTCTACATGGTGTGCCGTACAACAATTTTTGAAAATGTGCCATTTGAAGGCATAACTTATTCTAGTAGAGGGAGCCCTAGCACTTAGAATAGTCTCTACTACATTGGCTAGAAGCCCAGCATCTCTTAGTTGGTCCCCCTCAGGGGCCAGGCATGAAGGTTCCAGACCTGGGGCCGGGGATGAAACAATGTCCCCTGTGCCTGAGAGAGAAGGTCCCTCCTGACCGGAATCGCCCATGGCGAGCCATTAGGAAAGGATATAAGATCTGAGACACATACTCTGGTCGGCCAACGGGGTGCTATCAGTAAGAGGCTAGACCCCTGAAGACGGACCTTGGCCAGGACTCCCGGGAGCAAAGCAATCGGAGGAAAGGTGTAAAGACGCAGTCTGAAGGAAGATGCGATATGTCAAACCCAACAATGCAAAAGAGCTGAAGGCCACTATCAGAGCAACCTGGGCTCTCATAACACCTGAGCAGTGCCACAGACTGATCGACTCCATGCCACGCCGCATTGCTGCAGTAATTCAGGCAAAAGGAGCCCCAACTAAGTATTGAGTGCTGTACATGCTCATACTTTTCATTTTTATACTTTTAAGTTGGCCAAGATTTCTAAAAATCCTTTCTTTGTATTGGTCTTCAGTTATATTCTAATATTCTGTGATACTGAATTTGGGATTTTCCTTAGTTGTCAGTTATAATCATCAAAATTAAAAGAAATTAACATCTGAAATATATCAGTCTGTGTGTAATAAATGAATATAATATACAAGTTTCACTTTTTGAATGGAATTAGTGAAATAAATCAACTTTTTGATGATATTCTAATTATATGACCAGCACCTGTATAACAAGTCTCAGTTAGCTTAAACGCAGTACACGTAGCAAGGGCTTTTAAATAATATAATTAATAAAAAGTAAAACAGATAGAATAGAAAAAGAATAGAGCAAGCTAGTGTTAGAGGTCTTTTTTATAACTGTAAAATAAATGAAAAGAAAATAGATAGAATACAAAAAGATTAGAAAGGTAATTAGATTTTTTTAAGAATAGAATTAGAATAGTGAGTGCTAAAGTTAGAGGGTCAAATAAAGATGGAAGAGATGTGTTTTTAGCCGATTCTTGAATATGGCTATGGCTGCTCGGATTGAGTTGTGCAGGTCATTCCACCAGGAGGGAACATTTAATTTAAAAGTCCATAAAAGTGACTTTGTGCTTCTTTGGGATGGCACAATCAAGCAATGTTCACTTGCAGAACGCAAGCTTCTAGAGGGCACATAAGTTTGAAGTAATGAATTTAGGTAAAGGGGTGTAGAGTAGGGATGGGCATGATTAACTGCTGGACCGCTTTAACAGCTGAGAGCTACATCACCATAACCTGCCACTACATCAGTGATGACTGGCAAATTAATTTAGCCGTCCTGCTCACAGAAAGCCTGCCAGGCCGGCATACAGCTGACCACATCGCTGATAAAATGAATGGAGCTGTAGAGCAGTGGGGACTTAAAGGCAGAGTTATTGCATGCCTTTATGACAACGCGGCCAATATTGTAGCTGCCAACAGTCGCACCAGAGTGCCCTGGATTTCCATTGCCTGCTTTGCACCCACCCTCCAGTTGGCCATAAATGACGGATTTGCACTATATCTTTATCGGGTGATATCAGCGGCTAGTAAACTCGTTAGCCACTTTAATCACAGCACTACAGCAACCAAAGCGCTGCAAAAGAAACAGGATCAAATGGGCCTCGCAACTCACCGGCTTACCCAGTCGTGTAAAACACAGTGGAACTCCGTGTGCGAGATGTTTGATCAGCTGGTGGAACAGTGGTGGGCTGTTGTTGCTGTACTGTTGGACCGAACCGTGACCAAGCTTCAAGATGCCAGGATCCTGGAGTTGAAGGATAAGTACTGACAGCTGATGGAGGACACACAGCCCGTGCTGTCAGCATTTAAATGTGCCACCACGGTTATGTCTGCAGAGAAAGACGTCTCCATCTCGAACACTTATCCCGTCACCTTCGGCCTCATCAATATCCACCTCATGCGCAGTGAAGGAGACGGGCCCAGACTCATCGAATTCAAGACAAAAGTGCGTTCCTCTCTCATCCAACGAATGAATGTAAGCTAAACTTTTTATCTTAGTTTACATAATTACATGGATACTTTCCTGTTATCTGCGTGTTACCTTTTTAGATTTAAGCAATAAGCCCCGCGAAGAATAAAACTGTTACTCCATAAAAATATTCATTTTAATATTTATTTTATTCATAAGATAAACAATAAAAAATATAATGTTATTATAACACATGTATTTGTTTATTTGTTACCTATTTAGATTTAAGCAATAAGCCCCACGAAGAATGAAACTGTTACTCTTACTCCATAAAAATATTACTTTTAATATTAATTTTATTCGTAAAATAAACAACAAAAAATACAACGTTTTCTGATTATTGATTCCCCATCATATATTTATACAGATTGAGTCTGGTGAGTTTGTGTCATTCGCCCCCATGATCTCATCAATGTTGGACCCTCGTCACAAACACCTGGGCTTTCTTACACCAACACAGAGACTGGCTGCTAATGTCAAACTGGTTGAACTGAGAGAGGCGGTGGGGACCGATAGGGCGGCTATCCAACAGGCTGGGGGAGTCGAGGCTGTATTGTCTGACACGGACGAGGGGATCGCAAACACTGAAGTCGCGACCTCCCAGTCATCTGCTATGGCACAACTCCTTGGGGATCACTATACCACTCAATGTGAGGCTGGCATCAAAGCAGAACTTCAGAACATTCTTAGGAAGACTCCACCACCCCTGAATTGCACACCTACAGACTGGTGGAAAGTGAACAGAATAAGGTTTCCCGGGCTGGCCAAGTTAACGCGGAGGTACCTGTGCATCCCGGCAACGTAAGTCCCCTCAGAGCGGGTGTTTTCAGTGGCTGGACTGACGGTCACAAGGTTGCGGTCGCGTCTGACCCCAGATCATGTCAACATGCTTATATTTCTCAACAAAAATCAGTAGACTGGTGCAGAAGTTGTATGCGAGTTACTTAAGTTAGTTATTTTTCACAAGGCTTTAAGTAGCCTAATTTGTTAAGTTAGCCTAATTGTTAGGAAGGCTAATATCTGGCCCTTTCTTCTGGCTTGGATAGTTTTGAGTTACATTTTGACAAAACCTGTCAGATCTAAGTATTATTATGTTTTTTGTTTAAGTTATTGTTTAACATGATTTTTTTGTATTAATATTATTTTGGAACAAATGAGGTCTCTGTTTAAGAATGCCGGCTCACAGCTCCTGGTTCCGCTGCTTTAGAGCACCACATATGCACACGCATATATGTTCGGTTTGCCTAACTGAACGTAGTTTAACTGTCTGCCACAAGTTGATCTTGTAATAAAGATCTCATTGATGAAAAACACGATGTATTTTTGTATTCATTGCATTTTTGAATTATAAAAGTTAAATAATTAAGTTAATTATATATAATCATAGAGAAGATTTGGATTCCGCTCTTGCCAGTCTTAGGGCTTCAACAACTGAGAGCAAGGCAGTCTCAGTTGAATGTCCACTTCTGAAGACAGATTGGTTGCTGTCAAGGAGGTTGTTCTGTGTGAGAAAGGCAGAGACTTGGTTGAACACAGCTCGTTCAAGTGTTTTTGCAATGAAAGGAAGAAGGGAAACTGGTCTGTAGTTCTCTAAAAGAGATGGGTTGAGGGTGGGTTTCTTAAGTAGTGGAATTGTACGAGCCTGTTTAAATGATGAGGGGAAAACACCAGTGTGGAGGGATATGTTAATGATGTGAGTGAGTGCAGGTACAACTGCAGGAGAAATGGCTTGAAGGAGATGAGATGGAATAGGATCAAGCAGACAAGTAGTAGGATGATTAGAAGGGATGAGTTTGGAGACTTCTGCCTCAGAGAGTGAAGAGAAGGATGTGAATGAGTGTATGTTTGCTGGTGAGATGTGCTTGATGGATTGTGGTGTGGAAAATTGTGCACTGATGTTTTTAATTTTATTAATGAAAAATGTGGCAAAGTCATCAGCTATTAGAGATGAAGCAGGAGGGGGAGGAGGAGGACAAAGGACCGAGGAAAATGTTTTAAAAAGCATGCGAGAGTTAGATGAATTGTTAATTTTGTTATGATAGTATGTCCTTTTAGCAGTGGAGACATTAGCAGAGAAGGAAGAGAGGAGTTACTGATACACATTAAGGTCAGTAGAATTTTTGGATTTGCGCCTAAGCTAAGAACGATGTTCGCGTAGAACATCAGATAACCAAGGGGCAGAAGGGGTGGTACGGGCTGGACTGGAAGACAAGGGACAAACAGTGTCTAAACAAGATGTAATAGTGGAGCAGAAAGTATCAGTAGCACTGTTAGCATCAAAAGATGCTAACAGTTTATGGGAAGGAAGCGAAGATGAAACCATTGCAGATAGCCGGGAGGGTGAGAGTGAGCATAGGTTACGTCGAAAGATGACATGTGGAGGGGTAAGTGATGTGTCAGAAACCATGTTGAGGTTAAGAGTGAGGAGGAAGTGATCCGAGGTGTGCAGTGGAGTAACCAGTACATGATCAGTGGAGCAGTGTTGTGTGTAAATAAGGTCCAGTTGGTTGCCTGACTCGTGAGTAGCAGTAGTTGACACTCGGTTGAGATCAAAAGAGGCAAGCAGAGTGTGGAAGTCAGCAGATAGAGGTTTATCTAGGTGGATCTTGAAATCTCTAAGCATAACTAGGGGAGTACCATCCTCAGGAAAAGTTGAGAGCAGCACATCTAATTCATCCAAAAAGTTACCTAGTGGTCCTGGGGGTCAATAGACAACTACAAAATGTATTTTAAGAGGGTAGGTAACAGTAACTGAATGAGATTCAAAGGAGCTGTTGATACCCAAAGATGGTAAAGGGTTAAATTTCCAATCATTAGAGATGAGCAGACCAGTACCTCCACCTCTTTCAGTCAAACGGGGGGAGTGGGAAAATGGCAATAGCAGTGTCCTCTGGTTTGATCCAGGTCTCTGTCAGGGCCAAGAGATTAAGCTTTGAATGACTAATGATAGAAGTAATGAAATTGGCTTTGTTTACAGCAAACTGGCAATTCCAGAGACCAATAGAAAATGAAAGGAGTGTATTAGCAGACATAGGCAAAGTGTGCAGGTTGTTAGGATTGTGCTTCCTACAGTGTGTGATGCGTGGTTTGCAAGTGGTAGTGATAGTAGGGATCTGGAAACACATAGTAAGAATTGGTTATAAAAACTGAAACAAGTAGAAGGAAAAAGGATTAATCAAAACAATACTTATATCCCTTGCCGGTGTCCCTGCCCGGTGGAGTCGCACGGTAGAGTCGATGGCCTTTACACTCTTCGGTCTTCACACGAGGAGGGCTTAACAGGAGGGCTGTCGCGACCACTGCCGCAGTATACTAACCTTTTTTTATACACGTCAGACAAAACGGAAATTGAATTCAGGTGAACACACTTTACTGTTTATCACAACAAAGGTCTAAGCAAGACATTGACAACGTATGCAATAGAGTATGAGACCAAACGCAGTACTTCTCACAGTAAACAAACAAGCGTTTCCTAGCAACGACAATTGCGCTAAACACTAATGAGACAATAAATAAATACACTTACGATCTGCTTTTAACTTCCGCTGATTTAACTGCTTCTCTCAAAGGGTATTTCTTTACACTGTCTTTTGTTAGCGTTCAAACACACTTTACTGTTTATCACAACAAAGTCTAAGCAAGCGCACAACACTGACAACGTATGCGATAGAGTACGAGACCAAACGCAGCACGTCTTAACCATAGACTGTATAAAAACATGGATGTCGTGTCCGCGACGTCACCCATAGACTCCTGAAGAGCATTTTTGAAGCTCAAAGTGTGCAGAGCGGGCCGTCGCCATCTTGGCAGCGCGTCACTGCGCAACTCTCCCAGATAATCGAAAATGGGCAAAAAGGCGGGAGCTGGTTGCTGAATCCACGCCCACCTAGTGCGACAGCATTGTCAGCAGCGGCAATCCACCTGTCACTCAAGTGTCCATGCCCTTAATTATGCAGAACTTTAAGGCTTAATATAATTTAAATGGATGAGTTATAAAAAAATTCACCCCCCTCATAATTGTCATGAAGGGCAAAATTAGCTATATAGACCAAAATCATTTTTTGAACCAGGATGTAAACAGTTTTTTTTCTGCTGTAAAGTTGGGCATTTTAACATGGGGAGTCTATGGGACTGACTCCCTTTTGCAGCCAGCCTCAAGCGGCCAGTCGATGAATTACAGTTTTAGTCACTTCCTTGTTTGCTTCACGAGAGAGAGCGGGAGGTTGCCACTCGGTCTCAACACAGTAAACAAACAAGCATTTCCTAGCAACGACAACTGCGCTAAACACTAATGAGACAAGAAATAAATACACTTACAATCTGCTTTTAACTTCCACTAATTTAACTGCTTCTCTCAAAGGGTATTTCTTTACATTGTCTTTTGCTAGCGCTTGAACACACTAAAATTACTATCAAAAAAAAGGAAAAAACAATAGCACAACACTGACAACGTATGCGATAGAGTACGAGACCAAATGCAGCACGTCTCAACACAGTAAACAAACAAGTGTTTCCTAGCAACGACAACTGTGCTAAACACTAATGAGACAAGAAGTAATATGGGGATTTTGTAATAATAATTCTCCTCATAAGGGGGAGTCGTGGCCTAATGGTTAGAGGGTTTGACTCCTTTGTGGGTTCGAGTCTCGGGCCGGCAATACCACGACTGAGGTGCCCTTGAACAAGGCATCAAACCCCCAACTGCTCCCCGGGCACCGCAGCATAAATGGCTGCCCACTGCTCCGGTTGTGTTTTCACGGTGTGTGTGTGTTCACTGCTGTGTGTGTGCACTTTGGATGGGTTAAATGCAGAGCATGAATTCTGAGTATGGGTCACCATACTTGGCTGTATGTCACGTCACATATGCTTATGCTAGTTTGACAGACACTTCCTACCTGGGTGGAGCAGGGCAAAGCCTCTTAACATGTTCATTGAAAAATAATTGTATTTTGGTGTATATTCTGCATGTCTGCATTCTGAGAACACATAAGTAAGTACCTGTTCATCATCCAATCAATCCCTCATAGATAAAACTAAATAAATGCTCATAAAATATCCTACTGCACTCAGAAATGCATCAGATTACAGAGGCAAAATGTGCAATCAGAGGCATCAGTGGGAGCAGAGTGCAGATTTTTGAATAATATAAGTCCACAAAATCTGGCAATGGGTGTTGATAGGTTGACACAGCCTGTAATAATAATTTACACTGTGTTTACCATTTAGGACAGAGAAGAACTGGCCTTTGACTGAACCTGGTTCTTCCCTTTTGGTTCCTTGACACTGTTACCTTTGGCTTTCTAATTTAGGGTTTATAAGTCAATTAGAATTCATAAAGTATTATTATTTTGACTGCACAGGCACTATCAGATGAAAACACAACTTGAACTAACTGAGCTGGATAATCAACACTGTCTTCTGTAGAGCTGTGTCTGAATTCATTTCACAGCTGATGAACTTTTCTTTGCAACACTGACACAGTTACTGAACAGAATCAACACTGAGCTAAATTGAGCTGAATAATGACACTGATGTCTTCTGTAGAGCTGATTTATAGCTTAATTTAATTTGTTTTATAATTTATAAACTTTGCAACACATACAGTTACTGAATAAACTGAACAAACCAGAGATGAATAATTACCATATTGTTTTCTGTAGTGCTGCTTATAGCTTAATTGTTTCATAATCAATTTTATAACATCACTGTTAAACCTGAATTAACTGGAATTAAAGTTGTTTTATAATTGATGAATTCTGTAACACTAATATACTTTTTTCTTTGAAACCACTTTAAAATAATCTGTATTATATAAAGTGCTATACGCATGGATTAAAGTTCTCCGTCGCTACAGATTTCTGTTAATTGCAGCGAGTCTATGACGGATTTCCGTCAATTAAAAAAAAATAAATTAAAAAAAAAGAAGGGAAAAGAAACATGCAGCCCATTATTGTTGTTCTGCCAATAATCATCCCTGCCACGGCTGCAGCTTCTCAGAAACAGTGATGCCGCTCGCATCATTCACAGTCAGTTTATTAGCAGAGAACACAGAGCAGACTTGAATTTCTGAGCGGGATTGCGGCTATTAATAACAATTCTACTCATTCAGGTTCTGCGCTTATACCTTGATGACAGATGAAGGAATGTATCATTAGCACGTGCTTTAGAGTCTTGAGAACTTTTAAAATGTGATATTGATTTGAAATGTTGAAAATGTGATATTGATTTAACACAACAGTTCAATAAACAAGTACTGCCTGATTTTACTTTATTTTTTTTCAACAAAATTGTTCCAAATATAGTAATAGCTCAGCCTCTTCACATCTCTAAAAGCAAACACAGCCGAGTTTCATTCATTCAATGAAAGTGCGTTTTTGAACAAATCTAGTGAGTCAGTGATTCATGATTCAAGATTCAAGATTCAAGATTTTATTCATCACATACACGATTATATAGAGCATATATAACCAGCAGTGAAATGTGAGTCAGGTCCGCTCCATAGACAGTGCAATTATTAAAGAATACAACACAGATGAAAATATACATAAATATAAGTATGAAAGAATGAAATAAAAGTAAATAATACAAATATAAGAATAAAATATAAAATAGATGTATACTGTAGAATTAAATATAGAATAGAAAATAATGTGCATGAAAGTATACTTTAGTCTTAAATATTAAGATACACAGGAATGTGCAAGAGGCAAATGTGCATATGTGCATTATACTGTAGTCTTAAATATTAAGATACACAGGAATGTACAAGAGTTGAATGTGCAAACAGGTTGACACTGTCAGTATGTCAATATGAGGTAGAGAATGATGAATATCTTACTGATTAAGTGTATATTAAGTGGATAGTTGTACATGTTAAGAGGCTGGTTTTGAGTTTAGGAGCCTGATGGCCAGGGGGAAGAAACTCCTCCTAAGTCTCTCGGTTTTTGCCATCAGGCTACGGAAGCGCTTACCAGATGGCAGCAAAGTGAAAAGATGGTTACTGGGGTGGATGGAGTCCTTGATGATTTTAACAGCTCTGCTTTTGCGGCGTTTGAGGTAGATGTCCTGCAGAGAGGGGAGAGCAGACCCTGAGATGCGCTCAGCTAAGCGCACAACTCTCTGCAGGGCTTTGCAGTCTTGACTGGAGCTGTTCCCATACCACACTGATATCTAGTGAGTCAATACACTTTCTATGGCCCCTGAATAGAAAGTTTTCAGGATTACTGGCGAAACCCTGAATTTCCTCAGCTGTCGCAGATGGTACAGTCTTTGCCTGGCTTTATTAATCTGTGTTTTGATGTGTGAAGTCCAAGTCAGGTCTTCTGAGATGTTAACACCAAGGTACTTGAAGCTTCTCACCCTCTCCACAGGGGTCCCGCTGATCATAAAAGGAGTATAAGGCTGCTGCTGTCTCTTTCTGAAGTCAACAATCAGGTATTTATTTTTGCTTACATTCAGAGAGAGAGATAATTGTCCTGGCACCATGATGTTAGTTTCTCTACCTCATCCAAGTATGCGTTCTCATTATTGTTGTGAATGATGCCCAGAATCACAGTATCATCAGCAAATTTGATAATAGATATGGAGCGGTGGGAAGACACGCAGTCATGTGTGTAGAGAGAGTAGAGCAGGGGACTCAGGACACAGCCCTGTGGGGCTCCTACGTTCAGGGTGATGGAGTTTAGAAGCTAGCTTTATGGGGACTATAGCAGTGAAAGCTGAGCTATAGTCGATAAATAGCAGCCTTACATAGTTCTCATTATTGCTGTCAATGTGCGTGAGAGAAGAGTGCAGGATAAAATGTAAATTTTAAAATTAAATTTATACATTTAGCAGACGCATTTATCCAAAGTTACTTGCAGTGCATTCAGGCTATCAATTTTTACCTATCATGTGTTCCCGGGGAATCAAACCCCCAACCTTGCGCTTGTTAATGCAATGCTCTACCACTTGAGCTACAGGTTGTGAGAGATGGTATCATTAGTGGATCTGTTGGGGTGATAAGCAAACTAAAGAGGGTCCAAAGTATCCGGGATGGAGGAGCAAATGTACTTTTTAACCAGTCCCTCAAAGACCTTCATGAATATCGATGTAAGGGCAATTGGAGGATAGTCATTCAGACAAGAGGGTTAATTGTTCTTAGGCACAGGGATGATGACAAATTTTTTAAAGGAGGTGGGAACCACCGAGGTAGCAAGAGACTCATTAAAGATGGATGTAAACAAACCAGCGAGCTGATCAGCGCAGGACCTCAGAACATGGCTAGAAATCCCATCAGGTCCGGCTGCTTTCCTGACGTTCACTTTCTTTAGGGCCCTCCGAACCTCGTCCTCCGACACGGTGATTACATGAATATTGCTGCTCTGACTGCTGTTTCATGACGCGCTGATCGGCAGACTCGTGCTGCTTAGATTGTTTTCAAAGCGGCCGTAGAAAGAGTTTAACTCGTCAGCCAGCGACGGATCTGCTCTCACCTCTGCAGAGGATTTTTTTTCCAAAATCGCTCATGTTTCCCAACAAAAGACCAGCGTTGTAAGCAGCAGTGTGTTTGTTTACTGCTGCACAGATTGTTCTGTCCACCCACGGTTTCTGATTAGAGAAGGTCCTTATAGTTACTGTTTCAGTTACTTGCTCGGCTAGGGTGTTTACAAAGCTTAATGCTATATCCGTGAACTCGCTGACATCAGATGAACTTGCCCGAAACATGTCCCAGTCTACGTCATCAAGAGCTGTCTGTAGCATGGCTTCTGAGTGGGCGGACCAGCGCGTCACCACCCTCTGCCCCGGGGGTTCTTGAAAGAGCCTTTGTTTATATTCCGTTGTGAGGAAAATGGCGGCATGATCCGATTTGCCAAAAGCCGGTAGTGAGCAAGCTTTGTAGGCATTCTTAAACTGAGAGTAGCAATGATCCAGTGTATTCGCTCCGCTGGTTGGACAGGAAACATGTTGATAAAAGTTTGGCATAACCTGCCTGAGGTTGGCTTTGTTAAAGTCCCCAGCGATGATAATAGCAGCATCAGGATGTTTGTTGATGTTGCCGCTGAGCGCATCATGAAATTTAGACAAAGCCAAGCTGGTGTCTGCTTGTGGTGGAATGTAAACAGCAGTAACGCTGATCGATGAAAACTCTCGGGGAAGACAGAATGGGCGGCAAATAATGGATAAATGTTCCAGATTAGGCGAGCAGGAGTGCAACAGAGTGGAAATATTCCTGGGGTCACACCATTTCTTGTTAATCATGAAACACACTCCTCCACCTTTGGATTTACCGGCCTCAGCTGTTCTGTCATTCCGTAAAACAGAGAAGTTATCAGGTGTTACAGCAGAGTCCGAGACTGAGGTTGTGAGCCATGTTTCAGACAAACAAAGGATGTTACAGTCCCTAATGTCCCGTTGGAAGCTTATTCTGGCTCTAAGATCATCCATCTTATTCTTCAGAGACTGGACATTGGCGAGCAGAATGCTCGGTAGAGGAGGACTGTGAGCTCTTTTCCTCAGTCTGTTGCGAATCCCAGCGCGTTTCCTGTGTGTGTTTCTTGATCCGTCGCCTTGGGTGGTTATTCAGGTGGCCATTGTTCATCTTGGCGTTCCGGAGAATCTCAGATGGCCACGATGGATTGTGTCACGGTGCAGGGTGCCTTCTCGGCTTCCCCTGCGGTCTGTGTTGTCCTGTCATGTTCGGTAGCTTGTGGCCTGCATCTGAGTCCTCTGTCTATCCCGCCCCCTGACATATTGGAGGATAAAGTGTTCTGAAACAGGTCAGTGAAGTGGTGTCCAATGTCCAAAAGTGTTTCTTTGTATTAAATGATCAGTGCAGACATTATGTGTGTTAAAAGAGAAAGCAAAACTAAGTAAAAAAGTAAATAAAAACACAATCTAAGCGGGGCGACCTGGACAGCGTCCGAACTCAGCGGTGCCAACTTGGAGTCAGCAGGAATGATTACCCATTCACAAAGACAGTCACTTTCTTCATTCCTGAATGAATCAGCCGGTCGAACGAATCAATTGAATGAATGATTCAGTGATAAAATCTGTGACTTGCCACCACCTGCTGGCGAATTTAGTTTAATTTATAGCGTATAATTTCAGTTATTTAAATCATTTAATATTTCTATGTTCAAAATTTTATATTTAAAACATTAATCTCCACATGAATGTATGAATTTAATTGCACTCATGCCACCTCTGAGCCTCATTGAATGTCTGAAAATGTACCTGCAAACCACTTTTGTGTTTTTCTGTGCACCATCTGTAGTACAAATACATTTTTTTATTAAAACTAATTTCATATGATTGGTAACTTATTTGTCTTATTCTACTTCTTATTATATTGTTTTAAATAGAAATAAAAAAAAAAAATAATAATTATACATTTTTGAATTTGACATAGATGAAAATGATGTCATTACAAAGGTAAAAAGAAAATACCCCTGTAAGTCACTTTAGTCAAGTCACCTCATATTAGGAAGGCTAATTTTTTATCAGAATTTTTGATTATTGATCAGAAGGTGTTCCTATTTTTTTTTTTTTAATTAGGAGGACAAGCGCTCTTAAAAAAAAAGTAAGAGTAGAGCCATGTGTAACAGTATATTGATCATGCATTAGGTCTTAAAGAGACAGCAGCCTACAGTTAATAATCCTCCTGCTGTCTTTCATTATACAGTGAACACTACCCAGTGTTATTTTACAGCTGAATAGATTATAGTTAGACCTAACTGAAAAAAATAAAATAAAGTACTGTTAATTTAATTAGTATGTTGTTATTTATTAGTATTATTATTATCATTATTATTTATTATTATTATTAGGAAACACTGCATACATTTAATAAAATTAGAAAAATGCCATTACAAAGGTAAAAAGAAAATCCCCCTGTAAATCACTGTTAGGAAGGCTAATTTTACATCAGAATTTTTTTTTTTATTATTGATCAGAAGTTGCTCCTAATTTTTTATTTTTATTTTTTAAATATGTTTCTTTGCTTTCACTTTTGGTGCTGTCTTACTGTCTACATGGGAAAATCTGTGCAACTGTTAGAAGCAGGGATGGGGGTGGTGGTTATGTTAGCTCCGGATAGTTAGTTTAAATCATGGCATAAAATGCACTATGGCACATTCTGACATTCAGTTCTAAGATGTATAAAAAGCCATTCACAAGACGTTTTATTGCATTCAGACCAACAATCAGTGGTGATCTTGACTGACATGATCATTTGTGCAAGATCAGGCAAGAGTTGCCACTATTTTGAAGTACTTTTTATTGTAGTAATGTCTAGAATACTGTTACAATATTAATGAATAATTACGTTTTCTAAAGGGTCTGGATGAAACCATCAGAGTGGGGAATTGATACATAAAGGCTTCTTGATTCAGCCAGGACTCAACCAAGGGGGATCTTCTTGCTTCATGTCACCTCACCACACAATAAGGAATATGTGCATTATTAAACAAAGTCTAAAAGGGTCACCTTGCTAGACTATACTTAAACACTAAGAGGCAAAGATAATCTCATGGAAAATTCACCTCTATCCTGCTAAACCTCTGCCATAGAAATAACCTTAAACTGAAAAGCTTTTCCAAAAGCAAACTTTTGGAAAAGTTTACTCCAAACAAGGCCCTTTTTGCAATTCCTTGCATATGATAAGGGTTACACAGCGAGGGCTTCATACCCTTTCTATTCGGAGGCCAGGCTTCTGACCTTGGGTCCCTCACACTTGGGGTGTGGCCTAGGAAGGCCTTCATTTCTTGTGGCACATAAATTGCCTAGAAATGAGGGCTGTGTTTCTAGCCTCAAAACAATTCCTCTTTAGAGGCTTAGGGGCTACCATTTGTTGGTGTGGACAATCAACACATTGGTAGTCTTCTACAAAAGTCACCAGGATGGGCTACATTCCATGTTGATGCTTAGAGCTAAGGACAAACTTCTCTCCCTGAAGGCAGCTGACTTCCTGGACACCTGAATTGGTGAACAGAAATCCTGTCAAGACAGGAAAGAGGCACATATTGTTAACTGCATCCAGAAATAGCATAGTCCATATGGAAAAGGTACAGCTGAGAGGAAGTGGACCTATCCCCTCTGGCTCACCCTATTGGCGCTGGCTTCTAGGGTACAGATTTGGCCAAGTCTGCATCTGTATGTCTTTCCACACATGCTCTGCTCCTACAGTAGGAGTTCTAGCGAAGGTTTGTCAAAACAAAGTATATCTGATATTCGCAGTTTAATTATGGACTACGACATTGCAAATCTCTGACTCGAGATTTAGAGACTGATCTTTTGACAGAGGTCATTGATACCATTCTCGACACTAGAGCTCCCTTCACAAGAAGACTTTATGCACTTAACAGTGTTTATTTGCATTGCAGTGTGCATCACTTAAACTCAGTTAGCTGCCCGGTTTTTCCAGTTTTTTCAGAGTCTCTTAGCAGAGCTAAGCTCTTCTATCCTGAAGTTGTACTTTGCCTCCTCTTGCCATTCATATTGACAGGACATATGTGGGGAAGCATCTCCCTATATCTAATTTCTTGCATGGTGCCAGGTAGCTTAGGCTTATCTACAGATCATGAGTTCCTTCTTGGGATTTTTTTGTATTGGAAGCATTATCATAAGCGTTTGACTTTCCATTTGGGGAAGTCGTGGTCCAATGGTTAGAGTGTTGGATTTGTGATCCAGTTGCTGGTTCAAGTCTCAGGTCCGGAAGGGATTGTAGGTGGGGGGAGTGAATAACCAGCGCTCACTTCCATCTTCAATACTACGACTGAGGTGAGACCTTTGAGCAAGACCCACAACTGCTCCCTCGGCGCAGCAGCAATATGTATTCCCATTGCTCCGTGTGTGTTTATGGTAAGTGTGGTTTCACTACTGTGTGTGAGCCAGAGCAGGAAAGACTGAACAGGTTATGTTCGGTCCAAGCCCTTTGGCTGGCACAACCAATGATCCACTGCCACCAAACAGACCATTACACATTGGGTTTCTAATGCAATTTATTTTGCCTATAAGGCACAAAGTATCTCTTTACCTTTAGGCATCAGAGCCTACCCTCCCCGTACTTAGGCTGCTTAATTGGCGTTATCAGGAGGTAGGCCTTTGCAGGATGTTTGTGCTGCAGCAGGCTGGTCCTCTCTGCACGTTCATTAGGTTTTAAAGAGTGGATGTGGATTCAGCCACAGGATCCCGAGTTCTTCTGGGATGATTCATTCCTGTAACCATAGGTTCGTGCTTGAGTATACATTTCAAAGTTTTTTGCAGGTTTATATATATATATATATATATATATATATTTATGGTATTGTATGTAACCTGGTTCCCTGAATGGGCATCTCATGAGGGTGCGATTCAGGTGCCTGAGATCGAGGATGGACCTTAGTCCGCCATCCTTCTCGGGGATGAGGAAGTAACAGCTGTAGAATGCTGACCCACTCTTGGCTGGGGGAATCGTTTCTATGGCTCCTCTTGCCAGGAAATTCATCACCTCGGTGCGTAGGACGTGTGCATCTTCGCTCAGAACCAAGGTGGAGACCACACCACTGAAACGTGGGGGTCTTCGAGCGAATTGGAGTGTGTAACCTTGTTTTATTATCCCCATTACCCAGCTTGACACTCCTGGGATGGCCTGCCAGGCCTCGGCCCGCTGGATTGGTCGAGTGGTGTGCCACCTAGGGGGGACCTGACGCTCGCAATGAGTGGAAGAGGGAATTTACTGTCTTTTTGAAAATGTTTGTGTTTTATTTTTCCCACTATAACAGCGGTTTCACAACAGTATTTTGGTCACAAACACACTGCCATCAGCACCCGGAACTGAATGGGGTGCTTGGAAGCATAACAGAGGCATTTTGGGGGGTTGTCCGGCTGCAGCGAGACTTGGCCCCCTCCTCTACCTGTCATGCAGTTCAGGATGATGCCTGAGGCACAGGGTCCAACACTCTTTTGTTATGGGAGGGGGTTCCCCCATTCTCCAAAGGCATTACTCTTGTGGAGCATGAGCAAGAAATTACTGTATATTTCATGTTCAAAATATAAAAATATGTTCAGCTCAACAAGTCGCAGCCTGACACAACATTGAGTGAACCTGTGAAAGGGTACTCAAGATCTACATGAACAGGAAAAAAAATTATAATGCTACATAATGTGGTAAACATAAATAAGATTTGTAAGGGTTTTTTTTAATATCTATATTTACATGCATGTACTTGAGTTTATGTGTTTGTGTGTGTGTGCACATCTTTATGTGTACTCTACACATATGAGTGTGTGAGAGTGTGTGTACGTGAAAAAGCTGAGGGACCCAGGTGCACCCCATCTGTACACTCCACAGTAAAGAGGGCAGCTGCTGTGAATCAAATATTCCCCCACGTCTCTGTAGCCTTTCTCGGACTAATCACCTGTACGTCAGCAAAGCCACACAGAGGTGTTCTCACAAGGGACGGGATGAGGAGAAGAGAAAGATGAACAGAAGGATGAAAGGGTGATGTAAGGAAAGATGGAAGTGTGGATAAAATGTAATGAAACAACATTAGAAGACAAGATTAAGGAATGACTAATGATTGGTAATTATCTAATGAGCTCTCCACAAACAGGGAACAGTCTATACAAGTATCTACAGGTGCTGGTCATATATTAAGAATATCATCAAAAGGTTGATTTATTTCACTAATTCCATTCAAAAAGTGAAACTTGTATCCTATATTCATTTATTACCCACAGACTGATATATTTCAAATGTTTATTTCTTTTAATTTTGATGTTTATAACTGACAACTAAGGAAAATCCCAAATTCAGTATTTCAGAAAATTAGAATATTGTGAAAAGATTCAATATTGAAGACACCTGGTGCCACACTCTAATCAGCTAATTAACTCAAAACACCTGCAAAGCCTTTAAATGGTCTTTCAGTCTATTTCTGTAGGCTACACAATCATGGGGAAGACTGCTGACTATACAGTTGTACAAAAGATGACCATTGACACCTTGCACAAGGAGGGCAAGACACAAAAGGTCATTGCAAAAGAGGCTGGCTGTTCACAGAGCTCTGTGTCCAAGCACATTAATAGAGAGTTGAAGGGAAGAAAAAGATGTGGTAGAAAAAAGTGTACAAGCAACAGGGATAACCACACCCTGGAGAGGATTGTGAAACAAAACCCATTCAAAAATGTGGGGGATATTCACAAAGACTGGACTACAGCTGGAGTCAGTGCTTCAAGAACCACTACACACAGACGTATGCAAGACATGGGTTTCAGCTGTCACATTCCTTGTGTCAAGGCACTCTTGAACAACAGACAGCATCAGAAGTGTCTCGCTTCAAAAAGGACTGGACTGCTGCTGAGTGGTCCAAAGTTATGTTCTCTGATGAAAGTAAATTTTGCATTTCCTTTGGATATCAGGGTCCCAGAGTCTGGAGGAAGAGAGGAGAGGCACACAATCCACATTGCTTGAGGTCCAGTGTAAAGTTTCCACAGTCAGTGATTGTTTGCGGTGCCATGTCATCTGCTGATGTTGGTACACTGTGTTTTCTGAGGTCCAAGGTCAACACAGCCGTATACCAGGAAGTTTTAGAGCACTTCATGCTTCCTGCTGCTGACCAACTTTTTGGAGATGCAGATGTCATTTTCCAACAGGACTTGGCACCTGCACACAGTGCCAAAGCTACCAGTACCTGGTTTAAGGACCATGGTATCCCTGTTCTTAATTGGCCAGCAAACTCGCCTGACCTTAACCCCACAGAAAATCTATGTGGTATTGTGAAGAGAAAGATGCGATATGTCAGACCCAACAATGCAGAAGAGCTGAAGGCCACTATCAGAGCAACCTGGGCTCTCATAACACCTGAGCAGTGCCACAGACTGATCGACTCCATGCCACGCTGCATTGCTGGAGTAATTCAGGCAAAAGGAGCCCCAGCTAAGTATTGAGTGCTGTACATGCTCATACTTTTCATTTTTATACTTTTTAGTTGGCCAAGATTTCTAAAATTCCGTTCTTTGTATTGGTCTTAAGTTATATTCTAATTTTCTGAGATACTGAATTTGGGATTTTCCTTAGCTGTCAGTTATAATCATCGAAATTAAAAGAAATAAAAATTTGAAATATATCAGTCTGTGTGTAATGAATGAATATAATATACAAGTTTCACTTTTTGAATGGAATAAGTGAAATAAATCAACTTTTTGATGATATTCTAATTATATGACCAGCACCTGTATATAAGTTTTTATTTAATTTTAGTTCAGTAAACTACAAACAAAAAAAACAAATCATATACTAAAACATTAAAATAATAAAAATAAAAACACAAAAAACAAAGTTTCCAGATCAAAATATTATTATACTGGCTCTTTTATTTGTTAATTTGTTAACTTGTTAATTTTATATAACGGTAGCAATTTTTGCAACCTAGGAATATTGGTACAAAATCATCACAAAATCATTGGTTTAAAAGGGTGCATATTAATACCTAAGTATTACATATTAGTACATTTTGAAAGGGTACCACACCAGTAAAAGCTTTTGTAGAGTGTAAATAAAAGAAAAATAATTTTTGTTAAATCATCATATCTGTCAATTTAAAAGCTGTCACAGCTGGATATTGAATGGTAATGCATGACAAACAGTAAACAAACAGGATAATTTTCTTCGTTATGGAAGTTAATTATGGTTTATTTTTTATGCAGCAGAAATCATGCCACAGGACAGCCAGATACAATAACATATGAAGCTTTAAGGAAAGTGCCAGACATCTGCCTGCTTCCTACATGTTGAGTCTTGAGCCAAACACCTGTGCTTCTCTTGGAGTGAGTGATTCGGTTTTAGGGCCGATCTTTTCTGAATGGAAACCACTTTAAGTGCTTTCACTGGTGCTTGATAAGAGAAATCCTGCTTGATAAGAGAGGTAAAAGCAAAACACGTTTATAGGGAAAGACTACTCTTGATGCAACACTTGTCTCAATATTGCATTTCTGCACATAATTCAGCAGATACCAAATAGGTAATTCAACTTCTCTGTCTGAAGGACAGACAGAGCTAAACCAAACATGTGAGAAATGTAATTTGGAACATTCAGCCCAAGTAGATTAGAAAATTTTAATCCATGCAAGTTCCACCCAGCAGTAGGTCAACAAGGCAACAAAACAGGCACACTCAGCGCTGACACAAAGTCAACACTCTAAATTTAGCCCTGGGCATTCAGAGCAGTCCTCAATGAAATGAGAAATAGAGCTTTTATGAGTTGCAAATGAATGGCTGACACATCAAACTATTGGCAGGCAGAGACTGTATGTGGAGTAATATTAGTATGTAGCAGATTTTGGATGTAGTTTTACATTAATTATTTGTGTTTAAAAGCCACTTTATTGGGTGTATAATGGTAGATATTTCCCCATCTGAGAAGAAAAAAAAAAAGTAATGATTTTATGTAAAGGTTCCAATATAGTTCTTTTCCAAAATGCTGTGCCAGCCTTATGCTAATTTGCAGTGTAAATTTGTATTGCATTTCAAATGCTGTGATGTAACATGCCTGTGATTGTGTGATGGAAATCATATTTTAGACATTAATAAAATCTTTTGGATTCCAACTTGTGCTTCCAGCCAGGGACTGTGGAATCTATGAAGGTATATAGATAATCATCAAGCAAACAAATGCTGTTCATCACTTAGATGACAAATTAGGGCTATAGGCATATGCTAGCATTCGCTAAGTATTTACACATTTTTAACATTAATAGTCATGGTGTGTATTGAGGATGTGTCCATACCATTCCACAGTACAGCAAAACCACCTCAATTATCTTACACTCTCAATACAACAGGAAATGTCTGGCACTGTATAATGCAAGTGTTTTTTTTGTTTTTTTTTGGTAATATATGAACAGTTAAACTTAGAGAATGTATTGTATAAGTAATGTTTCTAATAAAGGATATTATACTATATATTGATCAAGTGGCATTTCATTTGCACTAGGTTGTTTCACTGTATTGTGTTTGTGGGGTTCCAGACCTACAGTAAGCACGTGAGTGGTGTGAAGCGACAGCAGACTGGGGGGAGGAGTTTTGTGATATTGCCTGGATTGAGGAGGGTTTGTTGTTGTTGGTTGTTTGAAAGTTGGAACACCTTTTCCCCTCTCAAACTCCAGGATCACACAGAGACGAAGTGATTAAAGTTTTTTTTTTTGTTTGTTTAAGTGGATAAGGAAAATTTTGTCTCTCAAGACATTGCACACATGGCTGACAACAGTGCAGCTGGTTCTTTTTCAGAAATATAGTTTAATTTATCTGATTATTAAGAGGATAATGAACTTTATTAATATAATAATGAACTTAACTCATATATATATACTCACTTTTTTCTAGTCATAATTACATGGGGGTTTATGTGCAATTTCCAAGTGAAAGATATTTTCAATAGCGTATGTAGGCCAGCTTGCTGAAATTTCCAGACACTAATAGCAATGTTTCCTGAGAATGACCCAGCTCTGAATCAATAGAACTAATTAACAATCTCTTCATTAAAGACTGGTTGACTGGTTTTATAGACAGCATTTAATTGGGTATTGGTTTCAGCCTCAATCCTCATTCTTTTCTTCATTGATATTAACCACAGACCTGCTATGGAGAGTCAAAAGGACTTATATATAACAAAGCCAACAATAGAAAGAAGTGATTGAGAGGATGACAGTGAGGGGTCAGCCTGCCAGTGTGACTATTTAGTGCCACTGCTTCTGGCTGAAGTGGCCTTCAATGCACCTGTCATCTGTTCATCTTATACAGCAGCTATAAAGGTGCAGGTGTAAACCACCTTCAAGTGACAGTTCTCTTTTTTAATGATGCTGTGGCTAATGGATGAAAGTGCAGGGATCTCCATGGCAATTCAGGCAAAAATCTCTTGGGAGAGAGGTGCTCAGTGAGGGTGCACACTACCAGGATTCAGACACTACCGCAACACTTTAAAGGATCAGCCAATCAAGGCCACTAATGCTCGGTTCTACTTGACTGACTGCGTAGACGCCCGACATTACTTTCAAATTCTGAAAGAAATGGCAGCAGATGTGATGGTGATGGGGGAATAAAATTAACCTTCCTTTAAATCCTTTTTTCAATAAGGCAGAAGGTGCACTTAAGTCCAGGGTTATTGAAAGCTGAAGAGGCAGAATCAGATATTTCATTCCTTGATTCTTCACCTGACTTATTATGAAGAAATAATTTAATAATGTGGAAAGAGGGGATTACACTAAGTCCTAATGTCCTGAAAGCACATCAAATACATTTTTTATAGTCCCTGTCAAGCAATCTGCTTTAGAAACTATTTGCTGTGAAAGACATTGAAATG
The DNA here is from genome assembly GCF_018340385.1 of Cyprinus carpio. Classification (NCBI taxonomy): domain Eukaryota; kingdom Metazoa; phylum Chordata; class Actinopteri; order Cypriniformes; family Cyprinidae; genus Cyprinus; species Cyprinus carpio. Next base: position 2,500,070 of record NC_056605.1, read on the forward strand.
TCCAGAATTTAAGTTGAAGTGTGTCATTTATGCACCACAAAGAAGCAGCGTGCAATGTAATCACAAAATATTCTCCACTAAACAAGTGTTCTGTAAATAAAATGCAGGGTGCTATTGATGAAATGGAAAGTATATTTACTGTTGTGAGCAATAAATAAAATGGTAGTCAGGTTGCAATTGCCCTGACTAACCTGTAGTGAAATGTGTATTATTTGATGTTTCAGGTTTAAAGAAGATGAAGTATGAACAACTTTGTGTTGAAATCATAGGTCAGTTTGCTAAATGTTTACATAGATTTTGATATTCATCAGTCTCTCAGTTATTGCTCTGTTACAGTAAAAGAAACAGGTCATCCAGAAATGGAAATTCTGTTCTCAAGTAATTTCAAACTGTGACAAAGGGGAACAATTTCATCATGGAATATAATGTACATTCTTTGGTATCAGAAGTATTTTTCACTGCTGGTATATGTTAACTAACTGCATGAGTTAACATGAACTAACAGTTAAAAATACTTGTAAAGCATGTATTAATTTTAGTTAATTTTAACTTAAAATTGTTATTAATACATTATTAAAATCTTTACCTATTGTTTATAAAAAACTAACATTAACAAAGATGAATAAATACTGTAACAAATGTATTGCTAATTGTTAGTTAATGCACGTATTGGAAAGGTGTTTATACTGATGTTTGTTTGTATATTTTTATTTCTGCATCCATTCTTTTAAAAAGTACAGCATCAACTTTTTGCAAAGCATCTTCTTCTTCATCAACATAAAGCAAGTCAGCATTCAAACCACTTTAGGGAGATGGAGAAAAAAAAATAAAGCAAAATAAAAGGCAATATTTTTGGGTGCTATTATAAAGGAGGTGACAGATACCAGCTTTTCCAAATTGATTTCTTTACAACCATCCCCCCTTTCTAATACTCTCAATAAATACTAAAGCCATAAAAAGCTTACCACAGTCAAGTATTCATTGATAATACTCAATAATGTTTGTTATGTGTTCAATAGCTTTACTATTCTAAATAATTACTTAACTAATTATGTTTTTATGCTGTAAGAGGATTATTACTGGTCTATCAGTTAGCAACCATGCATGGGAAAAATTCAAACAAAGCATGTATGAACACTGAAACAAGGAATTAGTAAGTCTGAACATCTATTTATCACCTTTGTTAAGTTAAACATGCATTGTAACATAAGCTCAGTAAACAGGCATTATGGCAAACAACGCAACTGTGTGACTTGAATAACGCTTAATTAGCCACATAGGAGGAACTGTCTGCTACATCGCCATATGGCTTGGAGAAATTAATATTTGCTAACATTTCCTTGGCAAATAAATATGTACAGCTTGTCATGCCATCAGAGGGAGAGAGATATTTTAACATGCACTTGAGGTTGTCATCCATACCAGACTGTGCTTGTAGTAATAACAACCTGAAAGATTCTGTTCACCGTATGTGAAGTCACCACAGGAACAGACGTTTTGAATTACATTAACCTACTTCATTGGTACTGCATATGTTCAATCTCTCTCTATATATACTGTATATACAAGCTTAACATCTTAAACTATATGAGGGTCCTTTTGACAGTAGATGAAAAAACACAAGTCCGTCTATGTGAAACGATCAGAGTTCATCTTTCGGAGTTTGGGGGGCAGGTGTCCATCCATGCGGCCTCCTCCCCCAGCCAGTCTTTGCAGTTTTGGTGGCAAGTCCGCAACTGATTTGCTGATGGCCTCTGTGGCAATCTTAGTTGTCTTGGAAACCTGCTTTTCCTCTGAGACCCCAGGCACAGAACTGATGCGTTGGAGCTTCATGGGCAGTTCGCCAAGGCTGTATGTCATTTCTGATGTGGTGGAGCTCATTCTCAGGAGCTTCCTGGGCAGCCCATCTCTACCTGTCATCTTCTGCAACTTGGCTGGTAATTTGGTCGTGCTCTCTGGATCCTCCAGCAGTTCCAGGCAGTCCAGGGAGCTGTTCTTCTCTCCGCTGTTGCACAGAGATGGGGCCATGAGCGGAGAGGACATGAGTAAGGCCTCGTCCTGCTCTTTCACACTGTAGGGAGGTGTGGGAACCTCAAATGTGGCGTGGAACTGAGAATAATCCACTTTAAAGAAGCCCTCCTCCAGAGAGATGACTGGGAAGAATCTGTGGCCCCACAGCACCTCGTCCTCTGTGTACGACGTCCGCGCTTGACAAGTCATGCCTATTGGAGAAAATACATGAAAAGGAACAGATGGAGGAATGAATGAAGCGGTCAAAGATTAATCAAGCTAATGCAATTGGGAAAAGCATTGCTGCACTCTGAAGAGTATCATACTTCTTTATTACCATGTATTATTATTATTATTATTATTCATCATAAGTCTTTATTAGTACAGTGCAACACAGTAATGATATTCTCAAACATTCTGGCAATGATATATATATATATATATATATATATATATATATATATATATATATATATATATATATATTTTTTTTTTTTTTTTTTTTTTTTTTTTTTTCTTCTAAACTCCTAGCCCTAAGTATTAAACATTAATTCAGTCTGAACCAATACAATTAGACATTATATACCTGACCTTAGGCTAAAGATACAGTAATCAGTTTATCCCTAACCTTAATCCTTAACATTCTGACTTAAATAAAATAAATGCTACAGAAAATGCATAATATAAACCACGTTTTCTAATCATTCTGTTTGTGCTGTTGCATTCTTTTTTTCCATACACTAAACTTCAGTGGTTGTGTATGACCTGCTATTTCATAACTCATAATAGATTAAGTAATAATTTGCTTATCAAAATAAGATGATTTCTTAAATCTATTTGCATACTGAATTGTGATTTATTTATTTTTTTTCATCCAAATGATGTTGTTTTGCCTGCAGAATTAGAGAAGTATCAGTCAAACAATCACAAGTTAAGAGAGCTTCCACATCCAATTTAATGGCTATGAAACTGCCATACAAAGTTTACAAAGGAACAAGAAAACGAAAATCTATGCACTATGAAATTACTAGACCATTTTTAAGATAACATTTTCAAGACATATGTTTTCTTCTACACCAGTACTCACACAGAGTTTGAGTTACAAACAGATCATGATAGATTTGTGCTTGGTCTAGAGTTCTGACATTACAAAATTGCAATGACAACACTCTAGTCCAGTGGCTGTTTTTTGATCCAGAGACAGAGAGAAGTTTGTCCACACTGATAGCACATTCATAGCCAATTAAAAATGTTCATCCATCTATCCATCTATTCTCCAAACTGCTTAGAATCACTTGCTGTGAGGAAATAGTGCTACCCAATAAGCCACAATGCAGCCCAAATTAGAAGATATATGGAAGATATTAAAGGGGACATATGAAGTTGCTAAAAAGAACATTATTTAGTGTATTTAGTGTAATGAAATGCGTTTATGTGCTTTATGGTTAAAAAAAAAAAAACATTATTTTCCACATACTGTACATTATTGTTTCTCCTCTATGCCCCCGCCTTTCTGAAACGCATCTATTTTTACAAAGCTCATCGTTTTGAAAAGCGAGGTGTGCTCTGATTGGCCAGCTATCCAGTGCGTTCTGATTGGCCGAATACCTCAAGCGTGTGACAGAAATGTTACACCCCATAACATACTGTTATGCCATGTCCCGTTGTTTTAATAAATAATGCTACCTATCAGATTATGCTACCAACAATGTATTTATCCTAATGTAAGGGTAGGTTTAGGGTTGGGGTAGGTCAGTGGTTCTCAATTCCAGTCCTCGCGCCCCCCTGCTCTGCACATTTTGTATGTTTCTCTCGCTTCAGTTTCGCTTCAGGCATTTGTTCTATTTGAACGTAAGTGCCCTGCGAAGTGTACATCACAGGATATTCCACCATGATTCCAATTCGAAGTGAATGTATTTGTTCCATTTAAAGTGCACTTAAGTGTGCGAGACGGGAATTTAAATTGTATTTATTTACAGAGGTATATGATGGCACACTTGTTCGTGTGTAAAGACGTTGTGCAGCGCAAATTCGTGAATGAATGTTCTGAAGTGAAGTAAACTTCAACAGATTTCCCCTGCTCAGGAAGTAGGGAGCAATGAACACTGTGTATGGACCATGTCAATCGGAATACAGTTCATGCACAGAGCTTACTTCTAACGAGCTGATTATCTGAATCAGGTGTTTTAACAAGTGAGACGAAATTGGCAAAATCTGACACGGTAGCACAAATCGTCAGAACACCTGCGCGATGAGTCAAAACCAATAAAACCCATTACAAACAAGGCATTTGTTGCATCCAGTGGGGATATAATTTCTGATTATAATGACTTATACTGTCTTTTTACACGTTGCGTTGCATCGCGCCACGTACACACAAAACCATGTCTGCATTTGTGATCGGAGAAATGACAAACAACAAGCGCTACTCTACACTGCTCAAAACTCTCGTTTGAATCATCAGTGGCAAATGCTTTAAATTTGAAAATGTACTTACAGTCTGTGAGTCAGAAGCGCCGGTATTGTAGTCTACTCTCCCAGGATCAGGAAACAGTCCTCCATAAAATGCACTGCACACATCTGAATATTTGGTTTGAACTGTTCTGGAACAGTGTTGTAAATACAACTCAACCACTGATTTCTAGTTGTGTCCTCTTTTGGAAGGCCAAACAAAGTATTTTCGCTTTCGCAAGGCAACACACCGCCTCTTCACAACATGGTGGTGGCGGTAGCAGCAACAATAAAGTTAAGCCTTCTTTCCTTGCGTGAACATTTAGCCGGCGTTATGCAAATCTTCCCACATCGTGACGTAGACATGTGGGGGTGTGTTTAAACGAGCCGTTTTAGGAGGGCGTAGACAAGTACTAACTTTTATAAAGAATATCTCTTTGGGTTTGAGACTAGTCTTTGCAACTTTAGGGATCTTATCTTATCTATGTATTTATGTAACACTCCAAAGAGAAAGGAAAACTTGAAATCACATCGTATGACCCCTTTAAATATAAGAGTAATTAGTAGATATTTCGAAAATGTTTAATATACTGTACATAGTTTAAAATGTATTGAATACTATTCAATTTCCAAATAATTTTCTATGATTTATGTATCAGTGATACAACAGGATTGTCTCTTGCCTCTTATAGAGGAAAAAATAAATCAATTACGAAACCTCTCAGTCATAATTGACTGGGTCACAACAAGCCATGAATGTAAATCTTGCTAGCCTCACTTTCCATTGTTTCACAATTAAACATTCAGGCACCATCTTTACCTTATCAAGCCAGAACAAATAGAAACCGATTAAGAAAATCAGATTACCTAAATTTTGTTCTCTCTCTCTGGACCTTATGAAAGTGGTGAAGAGATTTGCTTTGAGAGATTAATTGTCATATCTTGACACAATTTACATGAAAGATTAGCTTTAGTGCTTTATGCATATATATTCACATGTGAGATTAAAAATACAATGCATGCAACTTAAATCTACTAACAAAACCATGAAAAAGTCTCATACATGGAAGGTTTGCAAAGAGGATTTGTTGTCTTGTGTATTATCTATGGACTTGTCTGGCAGTGTAAAAATAAGTAAAACTGAAAGTAGAGATTTATTTCATTTGTTATATTACTGATATATCCTGATTTGACCAATAAAACGAGGGTCACATGAAATGAGAACAATATTTGTGTCATTCCAGTGAACAGAATCTAGTTTGAGCTTGCCTATATCCGACCTCAATAAAAAAATGTACAATGTCGGTGATGAAAAGCAAATATCCACAATACAAAAAGTAATACAGAGGAAGAGAATCAATAAAACTCTCACAAGAACAGAAGCAAAAAGCCCATGTTATCAGCACAGCCCAGGCTGCCTTTGGCCAGCTGACTTATGGGCTAAGTATTGCAGTCTTCTGATTTTCAACCATAAAATGACTTCCTGAGTAGACAAACCTGAGCTCATAAAAAATCCTTTCATAGCACTTTTTTAAACATTGAAATATTTCAAATGAGGATTACAGAAAAGTGCTGTGTGCTGTATGCTCTGTTCATTTGCCAGTTCATAAGACTAAATCAGACACAGCACAAGTTCCCCTGAAGGGAAATTTTGGTTACATTACAATATACAATTTATACAGTATAATACATTTACTAATTTACAGTTAACGTGTCTTTTCTTCTCTACCGTTTTTCTCTTTCTTTCTTTCTTTCTTTCTTTCTTTCTTTCTTTCTTTCTTTCTTTCTTTCTTTCTTTCTTTCTTTCTTTCTTTCTTTCTTTCTTTCTTTCTTTCTTTCTTTTTTTCTGTCTGTGCTGACCCAGTGAGCATTTCACTGTCCAGTGGTCATGCCTTAACTTCGCAAATTGCATTAGTATTGCATCCTTATCATGGGCATTTAATAATTTTTGGCTTTCAGTCTGAGTTAAATCTCTTTTTTGGCTGATTTTATCTGTAAAAGAAAACCTGCCTAATGATTATGCACACCTGAATATAAGGAGTTTTTCATTTCCAGCCTTCATGGACAATTATATATCACTAATAAATTATTAAATGCAAAACTAGTATTAATTAAGATTGATGTGGATTTGAATTGGTAAATTGTTCTTGGAAAAAAAAAATATGATCAGAAGATCAACTTGCCTAACCTACATAAAAAGAATAGTAACAGCAATAGTTGCAAACACTGCTAATAATGTCAAACATAAGCAATAGGTTTTATGCAATCAAAACTACAACACTGTTTCTATGGAAACCCAATCTTGCCATGTACATATGCACAGCTCTTGCATCCAAAGCTGTTCTCTCATATGCATATGTTAATGTCATTAACAAACAAAAGACAATTTATCTGAAATCAGCAGCACAGCAGTCTGAGGGTTATTACACATTCAGTCACCACTATTTCCCCAAGTCATGAAGAGTGTTGGTTGTAAAAACACACGCACTCCGGATGTTTCGCAGCCAGTATCATCCCATAAATATCTGTGTGATTGTGTTCAGCTGGATGCAGGGCTGCATTGCAGTGGTGTAGAGTATATTGTGGGGAAACTCCTCTGTGCATCAAGCATACAGTAGTATAATTTAATGAACAACCCTGTCAGCTCTGTGGATGACAGCAGAAAGAAAAGCAATCAAGTCATCTGTAGCCGTGTGCCTTGAGTTTTCCTCTGACCATTCAAATATGTTCAACATTAATTTAACTTCTAAACCACCTGAGTGTTAAACTCAATAAACAACACAAGCTGCGTTTCCATTACCCTTCAAATCGCACAAATTTAAATTGTGATTTGAAAGTACACCTAATGGAAACACGTCAATTTTGCAAAAACTCCCATACTGTATATCGCAAAAAAGTTTTTACACTTGCATGAGGTGGTTTTTCAGGCAATTCGAAAAAGAAATATTAAGCAAACTGCAATGGATTTTTTTTTTTTTTTTTTTTTTTTTTTAATAAAAATAGCCAAAATCCGTCAAAAGGTTATGTTTTAGTTGCATAACACTGGTTAATGGAAATGGCGTCATTTCGCAACACTTTTTTATCGGCATTTATAAAATATCGACAAAGTTTTGTGCAAATCTGTAATGGAACCGCACCTACAGTACGTAGCATGAAAATATCAATGTCTGTTCTTTGAAAGAAAATTGTACTTTATCAAAGTAACTATAACTGAGGAAGTAGACTTCCCATGTGCTGATTTGAATAAATACCAAGTGAGGCTAAATAAAGAAAGTAGTGTCTTTAGGTATGAGGTGCTAAGGTCCTGAAGTGCCGCTGTCCTGCAGAGTTTAGCTCCAACCCTGAAAAAAACCTTGTCTGTAGCCGTAGCCTAAGCAATCCTGAAGACCTTGATTAGCTTTTTCAGGTGTGCTTGATTAGGGTTAGAGCTAAACTCTGCAGGACAGCGGCACTCCAGGACCGACGTTGCCTGTCCCTGCACTAGAGGATTTTAAAGCCGATTTTAAGCCCGATTTGCACCCCCGATCGCCTGATTCGTGGCTTGTTGCAAGCGATTTTTTGTCCAGAAAACCCTCGATTGTGTGGTGTCATTACGGTTATTTAACTGCTCCCGATTGAGACGAAGCGCCACAATTGATATTTATGACTCTTGTTCGGGCTGCCTCTGATGTGATCCCCGTGATAGCCAATGAGAGCGAGCAAGCATCACCTACAGGATGTTGCGTGCTTCTATAGCTGAAACAAACAGCCACAAACATGCCAAGAAAGCAGAGTACATCACCTATATTCTTTGTTGTAATTTGTTCACTGGTTCAGTGTTAACAGTCAAAAAGAGATTTTGTGATGCAATACTAGTATGTACGTTCTTTAAACTTTTTTTTCTTTATTTGTCTCTTTCTTTGATCCTGTCTTTTTGAAAAGAAACCCCTAAACTCTGTGCATACAGAATCACTTAAGCAGAAATGACCAGGGAGGAAGAACTTACATTACTTAGGGTTCAAAGAGAGGCAATGACTGGAAAGTGTTTGTAACATCTTTTAAATAACAGCTAGAAATGAAGGTGAGTGGAACTGACACACAAATCCAGTCCTTCACACCTGTAGACTAAAAGCAGAGGAGTTCTCCTGATAATGTGAGGTGAGAATTCAGTCTTTTGGGATTTGGACAGTATAAGGGTGAAAAAAAAAAGAAAAGAAAAATTCTCAGGCAGTACTGTACTTCTTAGCCAGTGCCCCAGCATGAATGCTAGCAACCACTCAGCTACCTCTACAAATATACACAAGGACTGAGGACGACTCAGGCTGATTCTTCTCTCTGCACTTGATTTATCCTTCCACTAAAACTATTTGATTGTGAGTAACACATATATGGCTTAACCATCAATAATATATGAATTTTCTCCAAGCCAAAATGTAAAAGCTCGCCAGGATTAAAAGTGTGAAAATAACAGATGAAGATGAATGGATGAATGGTCTTTACATTTTCAGTTTTTTTCACACTCTGTTCCATCTCACTGTAGCACATGCACACATTCGAATGAGGTCATGAGCCCAGGGTTGCCAAGTTCTTGGGTTTACCAGGGTTACCATGGGTTGTTTTTTAGTCCGCGGGTTAAAGCGATCTCTCGCTCACCCTGCTGGAATGCTATTTTGACAGAGGAGGACTCCTGTCAAAGGGAAAACCATGGGGGAAAAAACACATGAATGGGCTAGTTTGAATTGCAATTGGGCTGGTTATGTTTCTCAAACCTGGCAACCCTGCATGAGCCTGTCCTCAGTCCCAGAGGTTTCAAGAGAAGTGTGCAAATAAGATAAAGAACATATTCATTTACAGAATACCACACCAAAACAATGATGTTACACAAAAATGCTGTTTTGATTTCAGTATTACATATTATTTCATGATTTATATTTATTTAGGCACTTTTGCCACTTTAAAATAAGTGGGGTCATAAAATGTTAGACGAGATTGCACTTTGTTTGTTTGTTTGCAAATGTGTATGTGTATTTAAAGTAAATTAAGCCATGCATTCCTCAAAAACAGTTTACTTGTGATCGTAAAAACTGAAAATCATTCACTATTTTTCTGGTCAGACACAAGCTATTTAATGGGCATCTTTTAAACATCATTCTGTAACCATGCAGATGTCCCTGTCCCTGGAGTTGGTTGGCAATGAAACTGATTAATTGTCCAGAGTCACTATAGTGTCCATGGTGATATAGTTGTAGCCTCCTTTTGAAAATTTGGACACTGATGTGGAAGTGGCATACAATGACATTGCTATTTTAGCATGAGTCCCTGGTCAAAGTACAGTAAAAACTAGTTTCCTCATCCATGATGCAGACGTTTATATAATACACTTAAAAAGAAAGAGCTTATTTTTGTTTCTAGACCAAGGGAGAAAAAAAGCATAAAGTTTTAGCTTAAAGCTAAAAAAAAAAAAAAAAAAAAAAAAAAAAAAATAATTTAAGTTTCCATTTATTTTATTTTATTTTATTTTATTTTATTTTATCAGATCAGGAAAAGCAGCCGTGAAGTCCTTCAATGAAATGTCACTCACTGGAAATACATGACTCTGTCTACATTCCTGTAAAACTGCATAAATGTACAAATACACACATTTCACTCCAGTTTCCAGTTGAAATGGACACTAGAGGCAGTAAAACACCAACAACATTTGTCAATTTTCGAATAAATTACAGCGGCAGATCAATAAAGAATTCTAGCAGTTTCTTGCACAATATGACCGGCCAATATTTTTTTTTTTTAATTAATTAATTTATTTATTACTACAGATATGTAATAGATTTTCTGATGTAGTAAACATGCTCAGTATTGCACTTGGCACAACAACAAAAAATTCACAAAAAGTCACTGGACATTTCACTTTCATGCTACAAACTTTGCACTATAATTTAGCAAAAATGTACCCAGATGCATGGAGCAGCGTATTTTGGGTTTTTCAGAAATGCAGCAAAAGTCATGTTTTTCAATGAGCTTGGGTTGCCTTCAGTACTGTTTTTAAGGGTTACAGAATACATGTTTGATATTTTTCCCCATACATCCACTTACATCAGTAATATAATACTAATAATAGCAGTACAAATGAAGGATGAGAAGGTGTGACCAAAAATGTTATGGTCATGTACATAAACTTAAATTACAGACAGACAAACTAAATATTCTAACTCTCCAAATCTTGCATGTTTTCTTGAGTAATTTGTTTCTATGGCAACAACAGTAATGGATGCCACAGTGAAACTGAATTTCTTAGCAAGAGGTTCTCCTCACTCCTGTTTTAAGACTACAGTTCTATCTCAAGGCTACAAAACCTCATTCTCATACAGCCAGAAGAGCGAGAGGACCCTCCAGAATCTCCCAGTATGCTCTGTAGGAGAATAAATCGAGAAAAAAAATGAGAAGGAAGATTGCATGGGATGATGGGGTATGGCTGAAAATAAAGGAAAGAGAGAGAATGAAAAGGATGACAGTGGAGCAATAAAGTAATACATATTAAACGGTGAGCAGGTGACCAATACACACTCATGTACTGCACATACCTTCATTAATTCCTGAATGTCAGTTACATATGTGATTGAAATTCAGTTTAAGTCCGCTTTATTGCTATAATTACTAAGCGATATCACAGGAGAAAAAATAATGTTGTTCTGGATGATTACATTTTGCAAAATCACAATCGTGATAATAATCTGAAGACGTGTTGTTACTTTGTTAAGTTTTAAACAAATATTAATAAAACAATTAAGGTAGAACCAAAACATGATGTGTCAAAGCTGCACACAAAGGTCTTTTTGAATGTCTCAGTGAGTGAATAATTCAATGATTCATAGCACACAAAGGCAACAATTTACAACAGATCTGCATATATTAAACACACACACACTAGGTGTGGGACAATATATCGATTTGGCGATATATCGTTGTCCTTCTTCATGCGATACGAGAATTGATATCTGGCACCAAATAACAATATTTGAATTATTACGATAAGGTGCTCTATATAGATAAAAAATGCGTGGAAATTGCGGTTGCACCATTTCCACCTTCTTTCCAAAGCACTCTGAGCAGCCATGAACCGCACTCTCTATGAAGACGGGGAAGCACGAGGAACCAAAGAATAAACAGATTTCCAGCGTGGACCATACGCACCAATCACGGTATTACTGCAGAGCGCATATTCAGTCCATGAGTAGCCTAACCTCTTCTCTGGGATCGCAGGTGGATTTCCCTCAGTAATGATATGAGTGAGAGAGTGCCGACGGTGTGTCTAGTTTTACGTCAACAGAACTTGCACTTAACCTTTTCACAGGCATTTTGTTTTCATAGTTAGACTGATATCGTGATGTATCGGTATAGAATTGTCTAGCAATATATTGATTATCGCAGAATCGCTGTATCGTGATATTATCATATCATGAGCCATGTATCGTGATTCATATCGTATTGGGAGGTACCCTGCGATTCCCACCCCTAACACACACACACACACACAAACTTAACAGAACAAGATGGGTTTTTTTTTCTTCTGACTTTTGTATTGACACATGGTCTGGGTTGTGTCCCGTTTACCATGATCTTTGCCTCTGCGCTTGGCTTTTGTTTCATTTCTATGGGCTATGTCCTAACCTGTCTCATGTCTATATATCAATACATTGTTCCAGCAATGTTATATCACAGGATAAAATATTAGTTTTATATATAACATTTGTACTATTTTGATTTTTTGAAGTCTAATCCATTCTTACTTGAATTAAATCAACTCCCATCCTACATTTCCTCGTTGTTTAGACTGTTTCACTCTGAAATATAACAAACTACTGAAGTAAAACAGGTTGTGAACTGCAGTTTACAGTGCCTTCAATAGTGTATGCACTATAGATTCATCTGCTATGACGAATTTAGATTTCCCTTTATGTAATCTACTGTGCTGGTCTCAAGAGCTAAGCAAAATGCGATTCTGCCTAATGTGTCTCATCAAAAACTTAATTTGGCAATATGCAGACCCATACTGTACTTCAGAAGAGCAGGATGTCTTTCATATTTTTGTTATATGACACCATCATGATACAAATTCACTCCCATGTTCTATTTAGCCCAGCAGGACAGAAACTATATAAACTAACACTGCAATTACTGCCAATAAGTTTAAGGAAATCTTTGTGAAAATTACTAACATTAGGAAGAAACATCTAAAGAATCCCTAGTTACTACTTCAGACAATCTATTGATTCCTGCACCTTCAAACCCAACTCTTTTTTTATTGGAGTGGTTTTCCATTTAAGTAAAGCTGAAGAAGAGAGAAGAGATTTGTAAATAGGGTGTCACTGGGATAGGTAGAGAAAGACACAGAATAAATGAGGTTGTAGATCAAATAAGGTCAGAGAAAAGGAGTGAAAAGACCATTCCTTTTCTCTGTTCCTTTCACAAAGGCTTTTCCAGGGCTCTGACAGGCATAGCATAGCAATGGGACAGAAATAGCTACTGTCTTTCCCAGAGGATCACCTCACAAGGAGCCATTCCAACCAACAAAATGTTCATGAGCCCATGTGTTTATCTGCACTCGATTAAAGTGCTCCTTAAAGGCGTTCAAACACAATCAATCAATAGTACCAAAGACCCAAACACAAAAGCTACAGTTCTACTTTGACCGGGGGACAATACAGACATTTATGTGACAGTCATCAAGCAATGCTTGACCCAGAATGCCACAAACATTCATATCAATTTTTTATAAGCCTGATTATAGACATTTATATCTGACACAGATGGGTCAGAGATTTTTTCAGAGACCATGAAAACATAATGGGTTTTGTGTAATCACTATTACAAATCCAAGCAATCAGGTGAGAAACCCAAAAGCAGGACAATGTCTTGCAAATGTTAATATATTTGAGCTATTATACTGGTTGTGTCTACAAACCTAGTGAGCTAACTATTGCCATGGGCAAACACCTTGACTGAAATGGACGATCCAGGATATTTTTTATTTATTTATTTATTTTTTTTTTATGCACTTGTGACATATTACGTTACTTCTTGGATATGTCATGACACTTTTAAAGTGAAATGTTCAGTGAGTGGCACTAAAAACACTTTCAGTTTTATCTGAAATGAATGAACATGAATCTGCGGATATTTTATTACCTTGGTTGTCTTATGTATTGAGGCAAATCAGAAATTAAATCTGTTGAGTTGTGCTAAAAGTATAGTGCTGCTTTTAAAAAAATAAAATATCACATCACAATGCAAATGTATGAGATAAAAAAAAAATGTATTTGCAGAATCGACCATGGAGTTTAATCTTGTAAGACTTTATCACAACTTGCATTTCATGGGACTCATACATGAATGCTCTGAATCGCAAATGCAACGCTATACCAGGTGAGCAACCAAGCATGTTTACTGTATTGCTGTGTTGATTTAGAATTCAAGTGATACATTCATCCATCCATTTTCCAAACCATCTGTTCAATGTAGGGCCAACAATTAGAACAAGTATTTATGTATTTCATTTTATGTATAGCAGTTATTTATGACTGTTTTACATCGCTGTGGAAGAATTCAGAATGGCTTCAGTTCAGCAACATTTGTCAAGCATGAACTGTGCATTTCAAGTCCTGCAATAGCATTTCAGAAGGATTTAAGTCCAGACTTTCATTAGGACAGATGTGCTAAAGAATTAGATACTGAGCAGAATTCGTAGTTCCTTGAGTGACGGCTTCCAAGTTATGTTGCAGCAAAACATGCCTAAAACATCACCACCCTGCATTTTCAACCTTGATATTTACCAAAAATTCCACTTTTTTGATTTGTCTGTCCATAAGAATTTTTTTTTTTTTTTTTTTTTTTTTTGACGATCATCCCCCTACTACAAATATTAGACAAAATGTTGTTTTCAAAGGTGAGAAATGATTTTCACCTTACTACTGTCTTGTCTGTATGTAAAAATGTGTATATTTTTAAGTTTGGTCATTATTGCAATTTTTTGCCTGATATAGACGGATTTGACAGATTACTCAGACGTGTTCAATGCAGGTGGGCTAATCGTAACATTTATGACTTTAAAACCCCATGAGCCCTGTACAGAACAAATCATTTATACAACAGAACAACATCAGCTGCACTGCTGAGCCAATTATTTCTCTTTCTCTCTTTTGGTGTATGACAGAACCTTGGAAGATATTTTTCCTCACCAAACAGGGTTCACATGGGGTTATGCGCCACTCCACACCCTCAAATAATTTATCACCATTCAGCCTAGCCATGGCAAATCCCTAAAGACACAATTACCCACAAAGTCCCTTTCACTTGAGAAATGACACACACAAACACACAATACAACACAAAATACTGCTCTGGGCTGAGTTTCCCAAAAGCTTCGTAAGCCTAAGAAGTTCGTAAAAATGATCGTACAACTGATCTTAATATTATGGTGTTTCCCAAAAGCATCGTAACTTAAGTAGCACTTGAAAATCATCGTAGATCTAAGAGTGCTCTGGAGTAATCGTAAAGCCCTAAGTGCATCATAAGAAGACAGATTTATGCGGTCACCTTCAGGGCAATCGGCAGATTACACCTTTAAGTTTATTCAAGTGCAATGTGATTATAATATAAGGATTTGATTGTACTTTATTGCACACTTTATTACTCTTTTTTTGTTGTTATTGTTGTTGTTTTTGTAAATGAATATTTAAATTAACTAATTAAAAAGGGCAGAAAAAACAGAAATACACATCGAAAATGAATGACTGAAACATAAAAAAAATAAAACTAATAAAATAAATAATGTAGGAAATATGCGTCAAAGTCTGGGGGTGGGGGGTGGGGGGGGTTGGGATGCGGAGGGGGGACCAGCAAAATATTGGACCCGGAAATAACGTCTCTATATTTTATACTGTAGTACTATAATATATGTATATGTTTATATAAAGTATATTGTTATGTAAATTATAATATAATAATATTGTATTATAATAATTTTGTATTATAGTTATTATTTCCGAGCTGTCTAGAATGCAGCATTAGGTTTACATTTCAGTAAACGAGTGTGTAGTACTTGGCAAATGGATAGCGACTCCTAAGAAACTAAGTTTGGGAAACACACGTGAAACAATAACAAACGATCGTAAAATGACTCGAAGAAAACGCCCTTAAGCGCTAAGATCAATCGCTATCGGGAAACCCGGACCTACTCAGTTGTTTGCAATGTTATGTCAGTTAGGGCCACAGACTGTCTAAAACCGCAATTGTGGTATTAATATAGATTTAAATGGTTTGTAGTCATTCTGTTATATGAAATAATGTACATTAAATATCCAGTCAAAGTGAGCAGCAATTAAGCCTCTAAGTTGTTAGATTACACTAATAGCACATCAATCAAATGTACCAAATGAAACAATTTCAATTAAATATTAAATTCAGTAAAATTGAGTGTTATTTATTTATTTAGCTAGGGGAAATCTGTCAGTGTGTATTGTTCTATTTTGGGACTTAAAAGATTTCATGATATGTTTTTTCTTTTTTTGGGTAACTATTATGCTAAAGAGTAGAGCCTGTGGTTAGATTGAGGACAGACGCTAAGACTATATTGACGCTGCTTTGTTTAAAAAGCTTTTAAAGGTTCCCATTATTATTGGTTTCTAAACTTGAATGGATTGAGGCAATCGTTTTCCTCAAATAAAATGAGTTATCCTAATTGGGTTTTACAGTGTATGCACTCAAGGGCCACTAGCTTATCTCTGCATATCCATAATTCAGGCTATGGTTTTGCTAGCACAATGTGGTATATTCTGCCCATTGGTTTCATCATTTATTAAACTCCTTATCACTGGTTGCAGAACAGGTGAGCACAGCTCAAAGCTTACAGTCTGTATTTATAAAGATCTTTATGATCTCAGAGCAGGGCTAAATTTACACTCTGCATTTAGTAGGATTTTGATTATTCTTTGTGAAGGGATTTTGCTGCGGGCTGCATCCTTCCAGAAAAGCATCAATATCCTTTACAAAGAAAATAAAATCCTCCTCATGAAATGATAATGTGGACAGGGACACAAAATGCTGGGATATGTTTAATGGAAAATACAACAAACAGCATGGATGCAAACACATTCATGCATGATAGTGAAGGACACAATATTATATTCCAAGAAAAGAAAACGTGGATAGCCCAGAACCCATCGCAGAGCCAATGAGCTGAAGAACATCAGAATCTTTTTCACTGTATTTAGAACTTTCTCACCAGATTACTGTTATTCTTAATTATCTCCACACAAAGGTCAGTGTGCTCAAAACAATTAACACAGCCTGTTTCATCTGAACAGACTTTTAATTTAGTAAAGCATTCATTCATAAAAAGTACTTTATTCCTTATAGCTACCACATATTTTAATGTTTTTTTTTTTTTTTTTTTTTTTTTTTTAATCTCTGGGACCAAGGTCACTTTTAATAGAGAACTGTTCAAACACTGAGTACATATTTGGCAGTATTTTAGCAGTTTATTTAGGCTAAAATGTGCATCATGTACTGTATCATTTAAATCAGTTAAATGAGGTACCACATTATACACATTTCTAGGTTACCTGTAAACAACAACAACAAAATAAGGTTTTTACAGTATAAGTAGTTCTTCACAGAAGTTCTGATTAACCTGAACTTGTGATTTCAGGCAAGCTTTTCTATGAATGATTCAGTGATGGGTTGTCTGAGGCATGCCATAAAACAATATAATCCTGTAAATGAAACATGATATGTGTGCTCCTCTGTAAAGTTTCAAACACTAATAGATGGCTGAGAATGTAGAGTTTTGAATTGTTTTTGAAATGTTGAATTGTTTTACGAGTGAAACATTATTTTGTGCATGGGGATTGCTTTTGTGAAAAACATGTGTTTGAGGATGTGTATTTATTTATTTACTTATGTTATTTGTTTATTTTTCTTTTGTGCCCACTTTTTAATATACCGTATCTAAAGCCAAATTACCAACTAGTCTTGAAGGAAGATATTGAAAAAAAAAAAAAAATGGAAAAGGAAAAGAGTAGTTAAACTTAATTAAACTTAACTTAATAAATAAATGAAACATGATATGTGTGCTCCTCTGTAAAGTTTCAAACACTAATAGATGGCTGAGAATGTAGAGTTTACATATTCATGTTCACGAAAAAAAAGTGGGAAAAAAAACACACAAATCCAAGGTAGTTCACACAAATTCAGATTCAGTAATAAACTTGTACATTTTAAACTTTCAAACCTTTTAGTGCACAGTTGTACATCTGTGAATTGTTTTACGAGTGAAACATTATTTTGTGCATGGGGATTGCTTTTGTGAAAAACATATGTTTTTGAGGATGTGTATTTATTTATTTAGTTATGTTATTTGTTTATTTTTCTTTTGTGGCGCACGTGGTTTTATTCATTTATTTTTTATGCATGTGAATTGAACCCGTTGCTTAGTAACGACAGCGCAGGAGAAGGCGATACATAACATTGCTCTCTGCACTTTCACATATTTATGTTTTTGAACTGTGATATTCTCTATTTTGATTGATTGATTGATTTATATATATATATATATAACCCTAACCCTAACCCTAAGGTCTAGAAAGATTTTTCATGGAATTTAAACTAGTGTGTGAAGTTTTATTTTAAAGCTTTAGACTGCTGGAGAGATTCTGCATTCACAAAATTTCTCAAATCACCATGACGGGCACAAAAATCTACCTCTGACATTTTTGTTGTTGTGTCAGAACTATTCAGGAATATTTGCTGAGTGGACTGGCAGCTCTCAAAATAGACCTCTCCTTGAAAAAAACAAAAAGGCTCTGTAAGTGTTAAAAGGAATGTAGTTTGATGTTGATGAATGTTCCCTCATCTATTTCACATACACACTCTCCCCAGTCCTATAGTGGCTGTCTGAAATATGTTTCAGCATTTAATTCCAATGACTATAGGGCAGGTATTGGCTTGGCTGATGTATATTTGTGTTATAGACTAATATCTTTCAATATTTTGTGATACACATACTGTATACTGTACGCTGAAATTAAGTCATTTTATTGCATTTTTACTTACTAAAAATATTTAAAGATTTAAATTTTGGAAATGACACAATGAGGAACTAACACATCTGTTAAACTGCCAATACTGGATATTTTGAAATAATATACTTCTTTTTAGGTTGAGAGTTTATTCTGTTCAGACCATAGAAACTTATAATATGAAAGAATAATATGAAACAAACTTTCAATAGTTCCTATTTTTTGTATCCCTGAGCTGTTTAACAGGAACCCAGTGTCAAGGCAGACTTTTGCACTCTCTGCCTCTTTCTGTGCTCTGTTTGATGCATGTTCTCTCCCTCTGTTAGCTCTGTCTTTCTGAGGAAAAAGTGCTTTGCACACACTTTTCAGGGCTTCATAATAATCGTACGTTCAAAGGCTGCATGGAAACACAAAGGTGGGGGGGGGATTAAAGTGGGTTGCCATAGAAACAGTGTTACAGCCACCAGGAAACTGGAGAGTCTTGGGATTCTGTACTTTCACTGTTCATCAGTTATTAACGTTGTATTGTGCTCATGCCACATGAGTCTCCAGCAGAAATGCTGGAAAGAAAGTAATGGACTTCAGTGACTTCTTATTTCATAGCAGGTTGAAAAATATTTACGAGTCCAGACTTGGAATTTCCTCTTGGTGTATACTTCTAATTACCAGTTACTACGTTCACTAAAATTTTTTTTTTTTTTTTATTTATTTATTTATTTTTTATTAATCAATGTGTACTGTATTTGTCTACCAGAAACTATGCTTCTAAAAACATAGTCAGTGTTGTAGTTCCATCCATGCAACCTTACAATGCTGTTTGCAATGTTATGGATGCATGATGGGACTGTCTGTTTTGTTGAATCAGAAATTGGGTTAAAGCCCCTTCTAACTGCTTTTATATACTCTTTTTGTACAGAAGAATGAAGAATTTTGTTATGTGATCATGCCCACTTTTTAATATACCGTATCTAAAGCCAAATTACCAACTAGTCTTGAAGGAAGATATTGAAAAAAAAAAAAAAATGGAAAAGGAAAAGAGTAGTTAAACTTCCTGTGCGTTATTAACAAAATGTCAGTGAATAGCACTAATATACATTGTTAGATGAAAACCTCATTGTGCTGGCCAACCGTAGTCATATTTCCAGCTCCAAACATCCAACAAGACTATTTTATGCTTGATCATATTTTAAAATAAAACGTATCAATATTAAATAGAATATGGTTTAAAAAAAGAGCTCTGTGTTAAAAAGAGTTTTATAAAAAAAAAGATTATAAGATTTTTAAAATGTTGCTTTGTATCCTAAGGGATATACACTGACAACATACTGGTTTTACCAACCTCCCCAAACAGCATGTTTACAATTACACTCCACTGCTGATCAATATTACACAATCAATTATGTGCACTTCAAGGCCAGTGAGACACCCCATGACTTCTGTTTTAGTAAGTCGTCTTAACAGGATGTGGTAGTCTTTCTAAATGAATAAATAGTACAAAGTCCCTTTTCCCTGCACCATTTCTTAAATTAATAATTCACCTGAAAATGAAAACTTAGAGATAATCTTAGATAAGAAATACTCCGTAACACCCCTCAATCAACAAGACAACTTTGATGGTCTATGAACCCTTCCGCCGAACCCTTCCCCTCAAAAAGGCAGAGCAGGCCTCTGGTTCCATGGCAACCAATGCTGATAACACTGGTTTTATTGCCCAGAGGAATGCGGGCAGAGCAGCTCTCAATTCATTTACCCATAGGAAAGACACACAATGGCATATAAATGGACTCTCATTCACAGACAAACCTGTCTTTGACCTTCCTATCTCATATCCTCAGGTCATTATTACTGTATATTATTACTGTTCTTGTATATTGTCTTTTGTATTGTATACTGTTGTATGCATGCTTATGATAGAAACACTCATTCACGTAACCTTACCTATACCATGTTTGGTCTCTATGAGTTTGTCTTCGGATGATCTAATTGAGAGTGTATATTATATGTTTATACCTATGCAACATATTAGTGTTCTAAGAATCTTTAGTAGTCTTTGCATCAACATCCAATCCAGTTACATAAGCAAATGACCATGTTCGGAGACAAAGAGTCTTTCCCTCCAGAAGTGCAAGTCACCGTTGGCTCTTGACCCCCGAGAGGTGTGACCTCCACAGAACTTAAAAGGCCTCACTTCAGTTACCTGCCTGGCTTTTTAGTCTCTTTACTCATCTCTCATCACCCTCCCATCTTCTGGTTGGGAGGTTATACTAAACGAAACAGAGGTTTAGTATAAGATATAAACCCTGTTGTAAAATGGTGCTGATGGTTTTACTCAGGTGGCTAATTGACATGGCTTTATTCTCTGGTTTTCCTGATGGTTTCATCCATCAAACTTCATGTCCCGTTTCCCGATGTACTGTATGAGTGATTGTATGTTTGTGTGTTTGTTTAGGTTAGTTATGTGTGTAAGCGTTTAATTAATAAAACTTTTGTGCACAAATTACATGAGTTTCTGGTCCTGCTTGTGAATAATGTCCCTTTACGATTCTGATCCAGCTACATATTCTAATGCATTCTAATCTGTGGCCACGAAAATAACCTTTCTTAGAGCTGATATGAACATACACTGAATGTTCGCTGGACGAACAGATTAGTTGATGCCAATTAATTCTGCTACAGCTACATCTCGCAGCTGATTTAAATAATTGTAATGACCCAGAGACTAACCCAGAGACAACATACAGAACTACCACATTTTTGCTATAAGTTTGATTGCATAATTGCTGTTAATAGTGTTAATCGTCTGTTTGTTTACGTCTTTTATTGATTTTTCTGAACATTACTGCCATATGCACATGAACTGACAGTCACCACTGATAAGCTACTACTAAATATTGTAGAAACTTAATTTTCTGTAAAGTTGCTTTGAGAAGAATCCCTAAATAAAATGACAAATTCAAATAAAAATGAATTGAATTAATGAATTATAATTCATTGTAATTATTTATATACATTTCCCTTTTGAGCTAATTTGCTACACCATCTAAGATGTAGATGAGCTTGTTGCTTCATCCGAACAGATTTTGAGAAATGTAGTATTGCTCAACAATGGATCCTCTGGTTGCCATCAGAATGAGAGTCCAAACAGGACACAACTTTTATTTATAAAGCACATGCCTTATTCTGCATCACCATAAATAAGATTCCTTAATCCTACCCATATTGTACCTAAACTTGACAACTACATGACTAACTATTAATACACAGCAAATTAGGAGTTCACTGAGGCAAAAGTCATAGTTAACAGTGAGTTAAACTGTCTCTTCTGGCCAAAATATCAGTCCTTAATTCAGAATAATGTGAAGTCCATCCCGCTGTCTTCTCAAATTTAGGTTATTTTTTTATAGATATATAATTGTTTTGCATTGCTGCTTGTAAACAGTGTTTGGTCTGTGCATATTTCTCTCCTGATTCAGGCGAGATGACTTTTCTATTTAAATTTTAAGTTAAAAATGTTTGAAGTTAAATATATATTTGTTTATTACAAACATGCAGTTTTCCATGCACACTCTAAAAAACACTGGGTTAAAAACAACCTAATTTGGGTAAATATAGAACAGAACCCATCTTGGGTTAATTTTACCCAGCAAATTGGGTTGTTTATTTAACCCAGCATAATGGGTTGATTTAACCCAGCTATTGTTTATTTATTTTTACTATATTACTAGCTTATTTATTTTTTACTTTATACATTAAATAAATACAACAAAATAACTAAAATCAACTAAAACCACAAAAAAAACTCCACAAAACCATGAAAAAACATGATAACTTCCTTTATTTTGTTTTATTTATCATTTACAGCATTGTTTATATCGTTTTTAATAGGCTATATATATTGCCCATATTTAAACTCTTTTAACAAACATTAAAAGTAAAAATCAAACGTTAGACAGAAGTAATTTATGTGTTATTAACCAGTCTCTGTTGTTCTGTTTCCACCGTAACTGCGCTGCACCGCACTGGTTCTCGTGCCCGAGCTAGAGTCGTGTTCGGCGGGGAACTGCTCACGGCTGAGGCCGCCGCCCTGCTTTTCACTCATAGCAGAAATAAACTGCGACTGCCTTTATAACCTGCCCAAAAACAAACAGTAAACAGCTCTGAGGAAATATTTTAACATCCAAAGTATTTGTATTCTGTATCTTTATGAATAAAATTGTTTATTTTATGCAAAGCATCAGTCTTTTCAATCACGCAAAAAGACCGCAACACTTGTGATTCATACCGCGCCTGTATGTTGCTCTGCATAAAATTTAACAATAAACAGCACAGTAATGCATTTAATAGACAAAATAAAATGAATACAAACCTGTATTTTACCGACGAATGCATCAATTCAGTGGTGCTTAGTCAGAACTGCTCTCTCCAGAAGAGAAGCAAAATCACCGCGATAAATAACTCAACTGCTGGGTAACGTCTGACCCAAGATCTAAGTAATACAAAAACTACCCAAACATTGGGTTGTTACATTTGACCAAGGAACTGCAAAACAACCCAAACACTGGGTTGTTACATTTGACCCAGGAGCTGGGTAACACAAAAACTACCTAAACACTCAAAAATGACCCAAAAGGCTCAACCCAGCATTTGGGTTAAAAAAATAACCCAGGATTTTATAGAGTGCTGTTAAGATGTTAACTGTACTGAAGTGGTGTGGAGTTGAAGTGATGTTGTTTTTTGTTTGGTTGTTTTTTTTAATTTTTATTTATTTATTTTTTATTTATTTTTTATCAGCCATTCACTGCAGAGGATCCATTGGTGAGCAAGTGATGTAATGCTAAATTTCTCCAAATCTGTTCTGATGAAGAAACAAGCTCATCTACATCTTGGATGGCCTGAGGATGAGTAAATCGTCAGAGAATTCTAAAACTAAAACCATTCCTGTAACTTTCAGATGCTTTTTGACTCAACATCAAAATAATACTTTAGTAAAACTTTAGAATAGGGAACACTTGTTCATCATCAACTAGGATTTTCCTTCAAATAGACTCCTAATTTGCTGCTTATTAATAATTAGTAAGGTAGTTGTTAAGTTTAGGTATTGGGTAGGATTAGTGATGTAGAATAATATGTGCATAATTAGTACTAATAAATGGATAATATTCTAGTAATATGCATGATAATAAGCAACTAGTTAAGAGACCCTGAAATAAAGTGTTACCAATACTTTTAACTGCAATCCAGGCTTAAGGCAATGCATGATTAAAAACAGCAGACAGAATTACTTACCAGTTGTTTCAACAATACCCTCCAAAATCACGACTATTTCGAACTGTTCTGTCTGCATGGATCGCTGTGAGAGCTCGTAGAAAGGGCTCTTGGTGTCGATCACATGACAGATTGTGAGTGGTGACACGAGAAAGAGTTGGTCCGCTCCAGTGCTAAAGCCCACATCCAGCTCCAGCTGATCCAGGGGGAGGAACTCACCCTCGGGCGTCTGTCGGGACTGCAGGAGCGAAAAGAGGGGAGATGGGGCGTAAAAATTGCTTTAGACACTGTACGGTGAATTGAGCTGTGAGGATAGACAGTCAGGCATCAAAGGACAGACAGGTAGGACATCAAATTAAAGCTCAAAGTATACAATAAAGAAACCAATGCTATTTTTATACCGATCACAAGTTACCAAGACACTATGCGGCAAGAATCTTGGCAGCATTTCTGGCCAGCATACTAAAATATAGGCCTACACTGAAACATGGCAGCCACAGGGATTGCGAACCTATTTTTAACAGTCTCTTATGCTGTTCTAATTGACAACTTTAACATTTAAGTGAAATAAGGTTCTTTCTCGCTCTCTTTTATTTGAACTATTTCTAATTAAATGAGAGAATGTCGTGATTCACTACCAAGCACTGGCTGAGTCTGTTAATGAACAACAGAGGGCAGGGTAACACTTTCCATTACAGTGCCCGTGTTACTGGTATTTCATGTAAATATGGGCCTTGCTACAACAGTAATAATATTAATATTAGCGTTTAGCAGCTGTAGAAAGCAACGGTAGGTATAAATGGTTTGAAACATACCCCCCCCCCCCCCCCCCCACATACACACACATACACACACACTTTTTTTTTTTAAATATATCATCATTTACTCACTCATGTTGCTCCAAACCTGTATGACGTTTTTCCCTTTATGGAACATAATAAAAGATATTTTGAATATTGTTAGTAAGTAACCAAACAGTTTTGGTTCCTATTGACATCCATATTATAGACAAGAAAATACAATGGAAGACAATAGGTACAGAAAATGTTCTTCAAAATATCGTTTATGTTCCACAGAAGAAAGTCACACAAGTTGCAAGTTACAGGACCTAAATTAAGCTAAATAATTTTTTTTTTTTTAGTTGCTTTACAGCAGAACTGTATTCAATTTATAATTAATTTTACAACATTAATACTGTTATGTTTCTGTGAAGTTGCTTTAAAACATTCTGTATTGTTTAAGGTGCTAAATAAATAAATTGACTTGACAGGTTTTGAACATCATGAGGGTAGTTAAATGATAACATAATTTTCATTTTGGGGTGGACTATCCCTTTAATAATTTTTCAACAATACTAATGTAAATAAGTATTGAAAACACAAGCTTTTTTATATTATCCATGTTAGACCTATTAGCACACATAAACCAAACCACCATCCTAACCATACAGTAAGTACATGTAATCAATTGATATTACTCAGTACTTAAATGTTTAATTACATTGTAACAAGGACACTTGAAAAATGTAGTGTAACCCATAAACTCTATAAGTGGACAAAAGGCAGAACCTTACCTTGAGTAATTTACACCGGATCTGGGCTGAAACCATGTGGCTGTTGCGCAGATTTCCCACCCTGAACATCAGCGTGAGTTTGCCGTCGCGCATGGAGATGGCTGCGTTTTCACTAAACATTAGAGTCTCTGCCCTCTTCTTGGGTTGAGACATCTTAATAAACATACAGCCTATTAAAAAGGCATCCACTATGGAGCCCAAGATGGACTGAAACAGGAAGAGAATGATTCCTTCTGGACATTTATCAGTGATGTATCTGTGGCCATATCCTATAGTGGCCTCTGTCTCAATAAAGAAAAGGAAAGCAGAGGGAAAGTTATAGAGGTTGGCCACGCATGGGGTGTACTTCTCATCATGGGTTCGGTACAGGTCCCCTCTGATGTATGCGATGACCCACCACATCGAAGCCATGAATAACCAGGCTACTGTGTATGTGAGAATGAAGATGAAGAGATTCCATCGCCATTTGAGGTCTACTAAAGTTGTGAATAAGTCTGAGAGATATCTGCTGGTCTCTCCACCCAGGTTTCCATGCTGGACGTTGCATCGTCCGTTCTTGTCGACAAATCTCTGTCGTTTCCTCCTCTTGTCTTTCTGATGGCTGGAAGATGTGGTGGTCACTACCTGATAGTCGCTTCCAAATTTCTTATGAAGAGCAGACATTTTATCCTGCAGAGACAGAAGTGAAGCTTTCTTGACTGTCTGATATTTCAGCAGTGTATTAGACATGTCATGACCTTTTCACTGGATGAAGATGTTATAAGTAAAAACAAAAGCAAAAACAGACCAAAGCTGGTTGTCACATGAATAAGTTCACATAGGATTTTCTCAGTAACTACTGCAGCGTTCCTTTTTTTAGTATAATTCATAAATAATTAATAGCTGGTGATTATACAAGTGAACACAGAACACTACAATTCATTACATATCATCAACATTTCACTACATTTCAACAAAGGTCATCATTACACTGTACATTTTAAATGAAAGGCTGACATGTTAGTTTTCCCACGTTTTATAGCAATATTATTTAGTTTAATAATTAGATTTTTGCCTACACAGTAGCCTTATAGGTTACACTTTATTGTAAGATGTCACTGATACACAAATAAGCAGTGCATGATATTACCTTACAAACTGTAGGCTATTTACTATAGGTTAAGAGTCAGGTTTGAGATTAGTTGCTTGTAATTATGCATAATTTACAGTTGTTACTTTAGTAATTACGTGCAACAGGACACTGTAAAATAAATTGTTACAGCTTTCCATTTGTTGGCTTATTTCCTCAATAGTTTGTTTTATTAATTGCCTTTGCTCCATAATTACTTCATTGTTTACATTTTGCTGTAACATCATTAAGATTTTGTGGAAGGTAGCTTTTGTACTTAAGACAGAAAAAAAGTTAAAGAGTTAATGGACAGCAGATTCCATTGTTATAGCTGTAAAAATATACTGTATCTTGGCCAGTACACTTTATTTTAAGGTGCCCTTGTTAATTATAAATGTACTGCATAATATTAATTAACTACAGGTACTTACTATATGGTCAGGGTTACTTGCATGTAGGCTAATTATGCACAATTTATTATTTTAATAGTAACTGTATATTAACAGTAACTAACAGTAATAGAATTAGGTAGTTAGGAAGTAAGGTAGTTGTTAGTATTGGGTAGGATCGGGGATGTAGAATAGTTAATAATATAAAATGTTAATATTTATATGTAATAACCAATATGTTAATAATAGGCATGCTATAAGCAACTACTTAATAGTGAGAATTGGTCCCAATACTACATTGTTATTGTCAACATATATTGACTTTCAAAACTCAACCTACAGTACCCTGAGAAATAGTCAGCACAAATTATGAGGATAGCCCCGGTCTAATTAAAATATGAAGAATAAGAAGAGAAGAAAACAATCTTACCGATTTTCACCGTACAGGGATTTTTCCTCGCTTCTTATTACCTGCGTAGCATTTCAGACAGAAGCGAAGTTTAAAGAGAAACTGTCGTTTATTTATTTTCTGAAACGTTGTAAGGATACATGTTTGCTCGTTGGGTCTGCAAGCAGGGATGCAGGAAACTCTCCACAGGCGCTGTCCATCAGCTCGGTCTTCACTCATCTGTTCATTTGAGTTTCACAAACCCCAGCTCAAAGTTATGGATGATTTCCGTCAGTCTCATCACAGTCCAAACACAGATGAGCGAATCCGAAACGAGTTGCTGATGGGTACAAAAACTAGATGCTTTCTGGAAGGTTTTTCTCCACCTCTGTCTGCTCAGTAGCGGAACATATACAACTTAACTAGATTACGTTGCTTGGAGCCTGTGTGTTAAAGCCAAGCTGATGGTTATCAGTTCATCCGGACGCGCTTTAGACAGCCAGATTTACAGTAGGTTTCCTTCATAAACCCAAAGCTCACTCGTTCCAGCGTTATCGAGCTCGTTTCAAGAGAATGAGACAACAATGGCCAAACGGACGCAGGGACGGCCAGGTCGTGTCCTTCAGACCCCAGAGTGAGTGTGCGAGGCAGTCTCTTCGGTTCTCCTGAGCGTTTCTCTCGCCGCGTCTGAAAGCTCCTCACAGGATACCGAGGTGTGTATCATTCAGCAGGGGAGGGCGGAACTTTACAATCACAATTCACATTTATTGGCTAAGGAAGTTATACTTACAAAGAATTTGACTTCACAGTTATTCGTGATATTGCAAACGATCGATGTACCATATACGGAGCCACGCACATGACATGCAAGAAAAAAAAAATAATTAAAAAATAAATAAATAAATCGTGGGCACGATTTAATAAATCGTTCCCTCGTTCTAGGTCAGGGTTCCTCAATTAGTTTTCGCCGAGGGCCGAATTCTGCCAACAATGCCAAGCCAAGGGCCACTGACCTATATATATATATATATATATATATATATATATATATATATATATATATATATATATATATATATATATATATAAGAGAGAAAATGAATATAAGACTTAATGTTTTTAATCAGGATTTGACTGAAAATTTAACCTTATGAAGATAACTACACTGATGAATTACACACAGAGATCAGGAACATGTATTACGAAAGAGTCTATTTTGAATTCATGTTTACGCTAAGTTGGTAATCATTGATGCTGCGTTTGAATTTTATTTGAAATTAGCGCAAGCCAAACATTTTACTCTGGTGGGCCGCTTATTGAGGAACCCTGTTCTAGGTAAATCGTGCACACTTTTCAATCATTACTAACAGGTGCTGCTTTATTCATCTTCAGTAGGCTGCTTATCATATCCGCCTTCTTTGTGAACAAAGCTGAACTCCAAATAAAATTAAATTAAATTGTCTCTGTCCATAACATAACATGACATAACATAACAGAAGCAACGTTTATGAGAATGTGTACGCCGACAGGAAGTACAACTAATTATTATTTAGTGCGTGCGATTTACCTAGAACAAGGGCACAAATTATTATATCAAGTGCACAATTTACTTAAAACGAGGGAACGAATTACTAAATTGTGCGCACGATCTAATAAATCGAGGTAACAAATGAATAAATCGTGTGCAATATTTTTTTTTTTCTTCATGTCATGAGCGGGGCTCCATACATTAGTACAGTATGCATGCATAGAAAACACAATGCAATACACAACACTGCATACAATACAATAGGATACAATCTATATATTGGATGCATAGTGTTGTAAATAATGCAATAAACAATGATTACCAACTTAGCGTAAACATGAATTCAAAATAGACTCTTTCGTTATACATGTTCCTGATCTTTGTGTGTAATTCATCAGTGTATTTATCTTCATAAGGTTAAATTTTCAGTCAAATCCTGATTAAAAACATTAAGTCTCATATTCATTTTCTCTCCAAAATAAGTGTCATTATTGATTTAAAATAAGTTGTGAATGTTGTTTTATGTCGCGGTGGGTTATTCAGTGAGTAAATTAAAAAGCCTACACAACACAGCAGATGCAGAATCTATTATCCATTGCAAATACAGTACTAAGTTTTAACAGTACAGTATTAATGAGGCCACACTCACATACGCATAGACATGGACTATTTCAAATGCAACTAAACATCTGGGAGTTTAATTGCCACCCCCCCCCCCCCCCACCCACCCCATTTGCACACAGCACAGCCAATTATGGTATCTGTTTACACAACAAAGCAAACACAGTAATGCCCCTAACCTTTGAGTCAAACAGAAAAGGCATGATTTAGCATGTCATCAAATTGCTATAATATTTCTTTTGTCAAGATCAAACACCTTGTTGTATGTGTGTGTATCTATTTATAGCTTGTGGGGATGTCAAATGTAATTTACCCATCAAAAGAGAAGGATGACCAGCCACCTGCCTGGCATATCGCTGTAGTCTACCTGCCTAATTTGATTTGTGTTGACAGTCTGATTTACTGAGGCCTTGGGAGGATGTAGATGCACATTGAACATTCCCAACACTTTCTAAAAACAGAAAAGCTTTTAGATCATACGTAAGTGAGACAGTCAGCTGTAACAGTAACAGTAATGCATTCTAGAAGGGAGTCATTTGCTAGTATGTCTTGTGAAGGCATAAATGATATTTTACATACATCATCTGAAATTATCAAAACAGTAACAGCATATTTACACTCTAAAGCTGTTTTTCGGTTGAGTGTGTCTGTGCGTGTCTAGGCCTTTTGTCACAAATCAAAAGAAATGTTCCATTCCACTACCCCTGGAAAAATGAGCAGCTCCTCCCATCACTCAAGGATAAATAGATTATTGATCTGTGCTTGTTAAAGCAAGACACTTTCCTTTAAAACCTCTGAAACTGACTCAAAGATTTAAAGAAGAAGCTACTGTCAGCAGTAATAACAGTAAATAATATGAGTGCTGTGTTTACGTCAAAGAGCTCACAAAGATAAAGACTGATTTCCCGGATTCTCTCTTTCTCCCTCTCTATCTCTTTTTAGATTCAGAAAAAGAAGCTTCACTGACATGTCAGATATTCAGCCACAGGGATATTATCACCAGGGTTATTTTTCAATAACTAAAGTTTTGATTCAAAAGCCAAATTACTCAAATGCAAGTTTTCTCTAGAAATGTTTCAAACTATTAAGTACTAAACTATTAAAACAAAGCAGTCTGCCCCTTGGCACAACCTGACCTGCACTTCATCTCGCCCTTTTTTGTTTCACCTTTCCCTTTTGTATTTTTTCGTTGTCTCTCTCTGCCATTTATTTTTGTGTGAAGTATGGTAACTGGAGTAAGTCACTGGTGACAAAACTCTCCAAACTGCTGTGACAAAGCTGAATAATTTGCCAACCTTAGCAACAATTTATGGTTCCATCAGTATACAAATGTTTTACTTAAGTTATTGAATATGTTTTTATGAGTGCAGATGTATTTCCAATTGAAAAAGGTATTTGACAACAAAATGTTTTGGTCAAAATTAGATATTTGAGAGCTAATAAAACAGTTATGACCAGTTGATTTTTAATAACAATGCTTTATTATAAATTCAGTGATTTGTTTTTCTAGAACATAATAATGGATCATATTTATAGCACTGTAGGAAAATCATCTGCTGAAATATCAGTATTTAAATCAATTTGTTTATTGTCAGTTGACATATCACACTTTGCCCAGAGTGTTTCTGTATAGATATTTTCCCAGCCAATTTAGCACATTTTCTCAGTCTGCCTTGAACGGATCAATATCAGTACAGAAGACAGCAGGAAGAATTCTGCATAATTCTGCATAACATTCTAATTGAAATATACTGGTGTCTGCAATTAAAATAATAATAATATTTTTGAATGTTTGAATGTAATTATTAAAATTTAAATGTCGTTTGTCACAATAACTATCCACATGCACCATTATTAACATTTCCACAGACTGTTGCACTATTTAATGGGATAATTTCCAGGAATATTTTGATTTCAGTTATATACAGATATATCCAATTAGTATCCAGATTCTCCTGGCCTTTTCCTTTCCTTCAGAGATAATGAACTTTCCCGTGGCCAGTCTACTAAGTCTTAAATATGGTGAGTTGTCAGATAAGAAGAGCAGCAGCTCCGGCTTACGGAAGCGTCAGTGGTTATTAATGAGTTCCGGGTGAGAGCGGGTCATTGTAACGGCTGCTTAATGAGCACAAGAGGTTCTGTTTGTCTTGAGTTTCTGCTAATGGCAGACTCTAAACAAAAGAAATTCACAACGGTGCTGGAGCATTTTAAGATCAGAGTCGAGTCTGATGCCAGCAAGGTATTTCTGAGCCCCAGAGACAAAACTTTAGATTTATGTGAAAATGTAAAAAAAAAAAAAGAGAGCAGAGAGACACAAGATCATTGTAGCTAACTTTTCGTGAACAATTTTTGTTCCAAACCCTTGTGAACCATGCAAATGTACAGAATTTTGAGAATTTATTCTCATCAGATGCACAGGCTGTTTTGAAATGTAGCATATACTGTATGAAGTAACATTATTCTCTATCAATATTGAAAATGTCATTAAGATCTCATTACAGATACATTTTTTATTAAACCAGCATGCTAACATCAAACTCCAAGTAATCTGTGTGAACATGCATAAAATGGACGCATTTGACTATTGTTTCAGAGTTTAATGCCATGAACTGTTCAACTTATATAAATCCTGACCCCACAAATTTCATGGATTGAAGGTAGAAGACAAGCAGCATGAAAAGAATGACAAGAATCTCAGGTTTCTAGTTACTTTGTGGCAATAACTCAAACACGGTATGACATACTGTACCCCCCCCCCCCCCCAACACACACACACACATTCACTCAAGGTAAAACAAACACATCACATTTCCTGGCAAGACTTCCAACATTATCTTGATCTTTGTAATGCTCAAAAACAGTCAGATACAAATGTAATTTAACCACTGTTATCGCTGAGATTCGCTCTTAAGTGGCGCATAAGGACAGTCTGAACCAGAGCGGTCCCCTCTGAGCTCGGCAGCATATGGCGAGGAGCATCTTGCTATTTATGGCCAGCCTCCTGCAAGAGCTGTGACAGGGGACTCTTCCAGCACAGCTCCAGCAGAACAATTATTTTAATTGTGCAGATTATCTCCCATCAGCGAGGAGCAATTAATGCATTTTAAACTTTCGATGTTAACACAGCAGCCAAAAAATCTTCCAGAGATGAGGGGGTGCAGTGGGTGAAGAATGTTTTTTTGTGGTACAGACAAGCTTTGTAAATGATTAAAATATTAGATTCTGTCAGAAATAAATTATAAACTATTTGCCAGACAAGAAAAGAGCATAAAATAAGACTGATTTAGCAGAACAATCAAACAAAACTAGAACTAGATTTTAAAGGTGCTCATATATCAGAATAAAAATAGGTTTTCTGATTGGTTGTCAGGGTGTTGCTATGTGGCTTCTAAAGTGTTCTTAAGATGTGGTCACATTTTGCATGCAAAAACAGGTGTCTATTGTTAATAGTGTAGTGATGTATGAAGCAGTGCTTGCACAAGTCACTTTCCAAGCAGCTTTCCGTTGATCAGTGTGGTGAATAAGCATGATAAACTTGAACATAAGCTAAATCTGGGTGTCGAACTTTTCCGTCCTCACACGAAACTCCCGATTGCACGGATTCCTACTGGGGTGACTAGATTTCTCCTGCAAAATGTTGTGACCTCACCTTTAGTGCTTGGAGGCCACCTCAAGTCTATAGGATATTCTAGTTTCTAGATATGCTTCACTCTCAGAAATAAAGGTACAAAAGCTGTCACTGGGGCGGTACCTTTTCAAAAGGTACATATTTGTACATTAAGGGTCCACTTTGTTTCCTTAAAGGAACATATTAGTACTTAAAGTGTACATATTAGACCCCAATGGGTACAAAAGTGTACCTTTTGAAAAAAGGTACCTACACAGTGACAGCTTTTGTACCTTTATTTCTGATAGTGTTGGATTCTTTGCATGTTCATGGAAATGTTTCACCCATTGCATCATCCACCAGGAAAAGCAACTAAACACTCTGCTTGTCAAGCCGCATGATTTGAGGGATCATTTATGTCCGTAGTAAACACCACTAATTAGGTCTTTGCCACTTTGGGGCAGAAAACTGTGATTGGCTACCCCAATTCTATTTATTTCTGACTTTGATTTGCTGCCCCATTTCTATCTATTTCCGATCTCTGACAAATCCTATGAGAGCAATGACCCCTTATACCTCCTCTCCAAAACTGATACTCTGCTCTCCAGAGACCAGCGAAAGAAATTTGTGTAACCCATTTCATGAAAATAGTCGGGTTAAGGCCTGGTGGGGGATCTTGGATTTATCTTATTAATATAATCAGCAAGGAAAGAGGACACAAAATGACTGAGTTCAATTCTCTCGCAGCACTTCCATGCAGGGTCACTCAGCCAATCACTCCAGACAATCATCCTCTTGTTTCCTACCATGTGCCTTAATCACTCTCATCAGAGTTATTGCATGATGTTGTTTGCCTCCATTGTGAGCTCAGAAAAGGTCTATTAGAGTCTTCCTTAGTGCCTCTCAAAGACTGGTTGGGGTAGTGGGGGAGTAGCTATTTCACAGATATTGGAATCTGTTGTTCTGTTGTGAAGGTATTGATTACCAATAACAGGTTTCTGGATCACAATTTTTCAACCTCAGAGAGGAAATGCTGTAGAAAACCCATTTGCGAACCTCTTTGAACCTTAATTGGCTGTTTTTTTGACTCTGTTTTATGAAACCGATTAAACGAACAGACGATTTTCTGAGACACCTGTTGGTGAGTGAAAGACACTGCATCCATAGCAAATTATTGTTGGTAGAATACTTCCGCATGTCACAGAGTTCAGTCAAGGAGTTGTGTGAACAAAGCATGCCATATATATAGGTCTGAGCTCATGCACTTTAATCGGTGAGGAATAGACGCAATTACAGTGTTTACATGCCTGTTTAATGCGATTTAAACTGGCATATGCCACATTTTTTAAAACGATTATGGTAACTACGATTTTGAGTTTAATCGCTTCAGTTTGATCGAATTATAGTAGTTAAATAAGGAAAAGTTTAATTACAATTTTGCCTAAATCACATTATGATGGTGCATGTAAACATAGTCATTGTAATGTGACCTAACAGCATCAGTTGCATCTCTTGAATCAGATGAATGCTTCAGAATCTCACTGGAAGTAGTAAATCTCCCATGTTCTTTTCGCCTACTATATAGTAGAGTATTATGCAATTTTGGATGCAGTCCAAAATTCAGTAGAAAGGTAACATGGCTTATTTTTCTGTTTGTATATTGCACAGCATTCACTGTAGTGCCCAGGGGAAATTCACCAAGAACACTGTCATTTATTTCCCATTTTTTCAGTTCTAAATGTGTGAGGTTATGTTGAATACATAGGATTAACACCATCTGGCATGATTTACTTGGACTGTACAGCATCATCCTAAATGTTTAGATTTTACTATCATATATAAACATTTTAGCCACTGTTTAGATGAACTTACATTAAGTCTGGCTCCATTCTGGTTTGACACTTTTCACAAATCCAATATGAAAATACACAGCTATGAAAACACTGCATGGCTCAGCAGACTTAATGAGATTCTTAGTGGGCTACTCTTGGAGTAGCAGCCTCACAGTGGTCCCTATCCACAGCAGTGAGCAGTTTGTTTATCACAGTTTCCAAAGAACCACAGATGTTTGGTCTTTTTGGTAGAGTGTGAACTGATACACTCTGTGTAACAATATTATATCCATTCAGAACTCACATTAATGCTAGCGTTCATTTTTAGAATGAGTCTCATTTACATATGGGAACAAGGGTATGTTTTTGCCAATCTGAGGATTTAGAGAATGTGTCCAGCTGTAATCCCACTTCACTGTCACTCAGGATCTGCCCTTCCCATGAGACTCACGCTTGTAACACCCACTAATTAAAACGCTTTTGTTCTCTGGAGCAACCGAACCACAAGCCCCCGCCCCAATTAAAAGCAGCAACATTTCTGAGATCAGCGGGAGAGAGAGAGAGAGAGAGAGAGAGAGAGATGAGATGAGACACTGACCTGCCTAGGCTTCTTTTACACTTTTACAATCATATCACATATACACACACACACACACACAAAAAAAAAACAAAAACACAAACACACACACACACACACACACACACACACAAACACACACACAAATCACGGAATGTTCAGATGCTGTATTTTTAATCATCTCTCCCTCTGCCTTTCACTGTCTTTCTCTCTGGAGAAATAATCTACAGCATTTATTTTGCAGTGTTATTTAAAGAAACACAAAACAAGTCTAAACATGAAGCAAAGGGTCTTATTAACAGCCTGATTTAGATAATAAATCAATAAACCCATTTTTAATCATGTTGTGTCATGGGTCTTCAGTTTTTAGACATGGCTGATGACACCACAACAAATCAACCAACACAATATCATGTGATAAGCGTGATCATGTAAAAAGTCCACACATTTACCATACTTTTACCATAGTAACTGTTGCTCGACCATGTCATGTGTAGTCAATACACAGTAACTACAACATATACCATGCCTCTCCCACCATAACTGTAGTTTTACTGTGGTATTTGTAGGTATGGTAACCACAACACCTTTTCATGATTTTACCATAGTTAAGTAACTGTGTTTACTATCTACTCTTTGTATTTAAAGCACAGTAACACTACACTTGCTATGGGTTTACCACATTAACAATAGTTTTACTGTGGTATTTGTAGTTAAAGCACAATAACCACAACACTTACCATGCTTTTACCACAGTAAGTGTACACTGTTTACACTTAATATACAGTAAAATAGCTCCAACAAATATACCTAACAAAGACAAATCAAGTTGATATACATAGCTTTTACTAATTTTAGGTCTTGGAAAATAAAAAAAAATTTTTGGTCTCATATGAGGCATTAAAATGTATCCATTAAGCAGATGCTTTTATCAAAAATTAGGAAAATAACACTGTACATAAAGTAGAAAACCACATTAAAAATGCATTGATACTAAATTTAACACTACTTAAAGGTGCTGTACGTTCCTGTTTGTGTCGTCAATCTGGCAACCTGCGTGTGCGTTAAGTCTGAGGAGGAGGGGCCGGGTGAAAAAACCCACTCCAATATTTTGAATTTGGACTGCAATAGTTCAGCCACTCGACGTCAATCCTACATACAGCACCTTTAGAGATATGGCCACATTAGTGAAATCTGCAACCAAAAAGGTCCATTGGCAATAGTATATCAATGTATGAAGCACATCTCACAAAGTCACTTTTAAACCAAGCAGCTCTCTGTTGATCAACTTGGCAAATTTGAGTGACCAGTTTGAGCCCATTGCAAAATCTGCACAGGGAAACACTTTTTCCTTCACATAAAATTCCTGAATGCATAGATCGCTGTTGAAATGAATGGATATTGCACTCAAAATGTTCTGAACAGTGGTAAATGAAAATGCAGAAGGTAAGAGGGAAAAATGTGTTTGTGAAAGTTATTGAAATTTGAGATGATCAGCGGATGATGGGTGAAGGCTGGAATACTGTATTGATAGAAGGGTGCTGTGAAAAAAAAAAAAAAAAAAGAGTGGTGGTGTTGTATATATATATGGAGATGAAGAGGGAGCCCAGCAATTAACCCTGAGTGGTTAGCTAATGTGACTTCCCTTCAGAAATCTTTAAAGGATCTTGAACTTGGACTCAAACCAGCAAAGATGGTCAGTTCAGAGAGGGTGGACAGGAAGATGTGGTGTGTTGAAAGTACCAGACAGGTCTAGAAGAATGAGGACGAATGATTTAAAATTAGCTCCGGTCGCAGAGTTCGAGTGACAGGTAGCAAGCAAAAAGACCACTATTAGTCCAGTTTGGTTGTATGTGTTTTTTCCCCAAGATTTTTGTGCTCTGTGAGGAAAATAATGTTGAATTACTACTGCTGTTTTTAACCATACAGGTCCTGGGTCTTTGGGACCTGTGTCTATGTGTGCATCATGCAGCATGATGAATAATACATATAATGTTCCTGTAGTCTTGTGTACCCAGATATCTGAGCAGAATTAATAGGGATTGTTCAATACCAGGGTTCTTCAAATCCTTTCCCCGAGAGCCTTACCTGTGATTTTCTAGGGATCCTGAAGACCTTGATGAGCTTGCACATGTGTGTTTCATTGGTGCAATACCTACTTCAACCACTCTGTGTCAATTCTACATACAGCACCTTTAAAGCTATGGCCACATTAGTGAAATCTGCAACCAAAAAGGTCCATTGGCAATAGTATATCAATGTATGAAGCACATCTCACAGAAAGTCACTTTTAAACCAAGCAGCTTTCTGTTGGTCAACTTGGCAATTTGAGTGACCAATTTGAGCCCATTGCAATTCGAGATTTGAGAAACCCTGGTCTATACTTATTCTGTTCAGGAACCAATGAATTTGTTTTTCCATGGTCGGCCCCTCATTGTGTAATATATTTCATATAAACCCACATAAGCATGAAAACAAAATGTTCATGCCACGTTACATGTCAGTCATACAATCTCAAACTAAGCTGGATCAGACTTCACACAGAACAGGACAGAAGAGTAAATTCTATAAAGCACATCAACTGCAACAACGTGTGTAACTATATCACACAGTGGAAGTGCTCAGTTAGAGTTTCAGAAATTCTGCTGATGATAACAGCTCTCCAGTTGAGTTGATTATGGACTTGAGCTGACTGATTCTGAAACCTTAAAGTTGGCACAGAATTTTAAGAATGATATTAATGCCACGTCTCCGTGGAGAAATGGTTTTAAGGCTGGATACTCATGGGTAAGAGAAGGGGTAATGCTGGGCTTCCATGATGAAAATGTTTTGGCACAGGGGGGCGTTGAACAGCATCAGATGAAAGAAATGTTACAGTTCTTTTCTAAACAGCCTTCTGATTTCTTTCAGGGAGCTTTTATGAGGTGTGTGTGTGTGTGTGTGTGTGTGTGTGTGAGAGAGAGAGAGAGAGAGAGAGAGAGAGAGAGAGAGCTGTCACAGTGGAGTGTGTTTTCATCATTATGGATAGATTGAGGAATTGGATGTATGAGCACTCGTGCAGTGAGTTAGTGAGCATGTGTATATGTGTGTGTACTCCAACAAGATGTTAAAGTGAAATTGTGTGGAAATAAGAGATTGATTGTGGTCAGTTTATCTCTACATTTTATATAGTGTTGTAGTTGTGTGTTATTGTTACTGAGAAGGCGTCCACTATCCCCATGTTCTGGAGCTTAAAGGGTTAGTTCACTCAAAAATTTAAATAAGCCCATGTTTTGCTCACCCTCAAGGCATCCTAGGTGTTTATGACTTTCTTCTTTCAGACAAATCCAATCAGAGTTATATTACAAATCTTCCAAGCTTTATAATGGCATGGGTGGGTGTTTTTGTTCATCAGACCAAAAGTAGTCAAATAAAGCACATCCATCTATATTAAAACGTGCCTCATACAGCTCTGGGGGGTGAATAAAGGACTCATGTAGCAAATCGATGTGTTTTTCCAAGAAAATATCCATATTTAAAACAATATAAACAACTTTTTCTCACTTCTGCTAACTGTCGTAGGCAGAAGCTGTTCCAGCAGCCAAGAGGAGACTGGTTTTCCTTTGGTAAAGTAAGGAAACTTTGCTTCCTTTGCTCCTGTTAACAAACGTTGGTTTTTGCGAGACTGACATGTGCATGCGCGTCCTACATTATCCGCTGGAACAGCCAGCAGTCTCTCCTGGACGTGCATACGACAGTCAGCAAAAGTCACACAAAACTGTTTATATCGTTTTAAACATGGATTTTTATTTTTTACAAAAACACACTGATTTACTACAGGAGGCCTTTATTCACCCCCTGGAGCCGTGTAAGGCACATTTTAATATGGATGGATGCACTTTATTTTACTACTTTTGGACTGCCCACGCCATTATAAAGCTTGGAAGAGCCAGGACGATTTTTAATATAACTCCAAATGGATTTGTCTGGAAGAAGAAAGTCATATACAGCATATCTAGGATGACTTGAGAGTGAGTAAAACATGGGCTAATTTTCATTTTTGGGTGAACCAACCCTTTAACGTCGCACACGATGAGGATCTACAGAGGTTTATGATGATATCATCTATCTCTCTACATCAAATCTTCTCCTTTGATGGCCCCATGCAACAGTTTGAAGAACACAATTTTCACAATTTTGTGTCTTTTTAAAAAAAAAAATACTCAATAGGCTTTAGTTGGGGGTTGGGAGATATTTTAGCTAAAACCAATTCCCTATAAAGAACCGGCCTAAAGCAGCTTTAGCTAAATTACAGAATCACACAAATTCAGTTTTGGTCAAACATTTATCTCTCCTCATTTCTGAAACCACTTACTGTACAGTAGAAAATAGGGGTTAAAAAAAAATTAAAACCAAACTGATACACCACCAACAGTACCACGATACTCTCATTGTGTACCGAATGACCCCCACCCAAAGAGTGAGTCAAATGATAATTCAGCCCTAGTAGATACATAATCTATGATTTTCAGTTAATCATATTAATAAGAAGATGATACATTACACAACATTGGTTTATTAGACTTAACAGTTATTAATCTATTAAACATGAGGTCAGTCGAGTCTTAAAAAATGAAAGTACAAACAGTTAACATTAAGACCAGTACAAAGTCACACATTTTCAGTTTTTATGAAGCTGAAAAAATACAGAAAGGTACAGACTGTAACATGCATGTGATGATGATAATAATGTAGAATAGCTCATATTATTAATTGAGATATACTTTCATAAGACTGCTCAAAATTATGTGCAGTTTTAATTTGTTATAACTAAGTTCATTCATCTTGTGAATGCATTAAACATATGCATGTTAAAATTGTCAAATAACTAAGAGACAGATCACAAATCCTTAAACCCCCTAAGAATTAATATTGATTGAGTGCATTAAACAGACATTGATAGAACATGGTGGATTCATTAGATGTGTACATACAGTAGCAATGCATAGAGCTGTACAGAATTTTTCAAATGTTTTATATACACCAAGCAGCATCACTCACATATTTTCCTCTGGAGTTTTTGGATTTCATCTTAAAAAAATATTTGCTTTAATATGTACATTAATGCTCAAAAAGGCCTAGTTCATAATTTGTACAGATGTGTGTCCAGGACCATCCATCAGTAACAGCTGACCTTATTATAAAGCGTTACCATTTTAGTTTTACCTGCGAGATGCTGCTGCTTACACTGTGGCCAACATTTTTATACACAAATGATAGCATGTTGCCAAATTCAGACAAAAAACAGATGACAGCATTTTCTAGAAATTATTTAATACTAAATATAAAATGAACACTTGATGGATGAATCACCAGGTCTTATTGTAACCCAAAATAAAACATA
Source organism: Cyprinus carpio (assembly GCF_018340385.1). Classification (NCBI taxonomy): domain Eukaryota; kingdom Metazoa; phylum Chordata; class Actinopteri; order Cypriniformes; family Cyprinidae; genus Cyprinus; species Cyprinus carpio. The sequence continues at coordinate 2,540,856 of NC_056605.1, forward strand.
AAAGAACAACAACAACAATATTTAAGATGATGATAATAATTTGGTGCTTTAGACATTATGATATTATATTAATAAAGTAGTGTATTAAAATGAAAAATGAGTCCTAAAAATAATGATGACATAATAAAAAGTATGTGATTTTTTTCATGAAACTTTTTTCCCCAATTTTCCAATTTACTTAAAAAATGTATTAACTAAATTCAGATGAAGTAGATACAACACATAGATAAATCCTCCATGAACTAAAATCACATAAACTGAACTATGTGTTATGATGGAATGCTTTACAAAAAATAAAAAAAATAAATAAAAAAAATACTGAGACAAAATGAATCAAAAGCTGTATGAATGTCTTTTTTTTCTATTTACATACTTTTCTGTTTCCTTAAAGTGATAGTTGACCCAAAAATGAACATTTTTTATCACTTACTAACCCTGTCTAAATGTCTTTCTTCTGTTTAACACAAAATACGATTTTTTAAATAATGTTGGTAACCAAACAATTGCTGGTGGCCATTGACTTCCATAGTATACAAATCACTTGCAAAACATTACTTTATATTTAATTCATAGTTTATAAACTGTAGTTAATGCATAAATAGACTCGATACAACTAGTGAGTTCTTTATTCATTTTCACTGTAATTAACAAATTGTTATTGTTTAATTAGCTCATATGAAAAGAGTCAGATAATGCTTTGTTAACAACTTATTAACAGCAAATATACTTTACTATTTTACAACCTTTGCATTAATTGCATTAGTATGAAGTGTTCTCAAACTAAGCTCATGCTCCACTCGTCACCACGCCTCTAAATTAGCAACATAGCAACATTAAGCTTTACTACATCTTCCACTTTGCATTATATTTATATATGGACCTAATTGTAGCCTTTACTCTTCTTTTCGAGTGCCATGGCAAAGCATGATGGGAAACTGAAATCCTGATTCCAGTTACATTTAAGTTAAATTAAAAGAAACACATTTAGTAAATTCAAAAGAATGCAAACATTCAGTTACCTAAAATGTACCAGTTTTGTGTTCAACAAAATAAAGAAACTTCAGGTTTGGACTTGGAGTGAGTAAATGATGACAGAATTTTCATTTTAGGGCAAATATCCATTTGAGGCAGGTCGAGTTCATATTGCAGCCTTACTGAAAGAGATCAAGTTAGATTTGAGAAACAGCAGCAAGTAATACAGTTGGCGTACAATCCACTGACCAACACACAATCCCTTCAGGTGCTGTAAGGAAAGCGGAGCAGAGTTAAACTTCTGCTCAGAGTGAAATGCACTTCAGCACAGTGGAAGCTGACACAATCACTCCATCTCTAAAGAAACATATGATGTGTAAAGATTTGACGTGTAAGATATTAAGAGGCACCAGAACTCCCACACAGGATGAGCAGCATAGATAGCCAGTGACACATGCTCAGATCAGAGACAGCAAGCGTTTAAACCTCGCCAAGAGCTGGTCATGGACTGTGTTCTGACCCCAGTCCAGAGAATCTGAGAGCTAAAGGAAGCAGTCCAGACACGAACAGAGACACAAGCCTGGCCACAAATGGGTCCGCAAATGGGCTGTGTGTGGCTCTCCTGATCAAAGCCTTCGCTGAACTTGATCATGAACCAGAAAAAAACAGTTCACAGAGCTGTGAAGAAGGCCATAAACCTGACTCCAGGTCTCATGGTGTGTGACGAGATTTAAGTATGAACTGGTTGTTGCCGGCTCTGTCAGACACTCAGTGTCATGTTCCTCAGGATCCACTGCTGTGATCGCCTGCCGCTGCAGTCTCTGAGAGTGGGAACCATCTTATCGTCTTCAGAAGGCATGTCCAGACACTGGTTACTGTTCACATGGAGCAGAGTCAGCCGCTGTGGGGAGACACAGATTTATAGAGAAACGAAAAACAAACAACACATGGTGTAGATAAATCTCACACTTTACACTAAGGTTTCATTATTTAAGCATGAACTAACACTGAACAATATTCATTTGTTCATCTTAATTCATGTTCATTTCAGTGTTTGCTATAGATTATTTATTGTATTTATGCATTTTTTGAATTTTTTCATATTTTGTGACAGATCGCTGTTCAAGCGGCACATGAACCGATCATATTTGCATATTTACTTAAAGCACAAAATAAACATGAATGAACATCAGAAGGTATTTTATTTCAACTGGCAGTGCTTGAAGTGGGCTTGTACGGTCACTTCTATATTTTAGTCTTTAGCATACCAGCATTTTTTCAAGCATTGAAGTGAATTCAAGCAGAGAACAAAGTTGTCAGAATTCAGTAAATTATTATTTTCTGCGTGTATTTGAGTGTTTTATAATAGACATGGGCTGTAGGTGTTTTAGATTTTGTCGTGGTCAGTGTTTGGCATCGCAGCTTGACTTGTGCTTATTTGTCTTGAAAACATTTATTTAAACATTAAATGGTTGATTGATCGATCGATCGATTGTTTTTATTGATTGATTGATTGATTGATTGATTGTGGCACTATACATACATTGTGAATTATGAAAATTAAAAAAAGTACTTATTTATTAAATAAACAATTCAACCGCGGATATTTTATAATCAAACTGCGGCTTTATGATTGGTCAGATCACCTGTCAATCAAGCTCCCTGCGAAGGGTCGATTGATGCATCACAGATTTTGCTATATTGTTTAAATCGCAGTATGTAAATGTATCTGCAGGGCTCCTTAAAGTAATGATGGGCACTTTCGAAGCACTGCTTCATGAAGCTACAAAACCTTTGGGAATCATTTGTTTTAAAGCAGTGATTCGTAGAGCATATCAAACTGCCTAAATAACATGATTTCAGTAAACGAGGCTTAGTAACATCACAATTGTTTCAAATTTCCAATCTGAGATTCCAATGGTTCACCATTGGGGGCAGTGATCTTTGTGAACCTGTGAATCATGTGTGTTCACTGAGATCACCCCCCAGTGGCAAACCATACAGTAAGTATATTGGGTATATTGGTAACACTTTATTTTATTGTCCGATTCTCACTATTAGCTTATTAGCATGAATATTACTAGCATACTGGCTGTTTATTAGAACAAAGCACACATTAATTCCTTATTCTGCAAGACCATATTTTAGATCCTTTAATCCGACTCCATACCTAAACTAAACAACTACCTCACTAACTAATAACCAATAAGCAGTAAATTAGGAGTTTGTTCAGGGAAATTGTAATTATGTATTTCCTATTCTAAAGTGTTACCAGTTTATTCAATCCATGCATCAGTCTAATAAACCTGCTGCAATATATGTCATCTATGTAATTCAAACAACCAAAACGCACTCACTGCTTTTGACTGAATACATTTTGTAGCATATTTAATCTGTATAGTGTAGACTAAGCATTTATCATTTTATATTTTATGACTTTGCTTAATTTCTTTTTATTTCATTACTGATTGTTTGATTGTCTCTTCGGAAAAGGCTTGGGAAATTTTATTTTACTTTTTATTTTTTTCCTTAATAGACTAGGTCAAACACAGAGCCCAGATAATTATTTTATAAAATTATTTAAATACTGTATGAAAGAAAGAAAGAAATGTATCATTTGCAAAGTGTTAGAATTGACATGAATTTTCAAAACCTTGCAGTCACACTGTAAAATCCTATAGTTTCAAAATGACAGGGAACATACAATAAATATACATTTTATTTCTCCAATTCTCTAATCGTGTGGTAAAGGATCTTGCATCTTTAACTCTCTGAGGTCTAGGGGGTTTTGGGGCCTGGTGAAGTTTTGACATCCCCTGACTTTTGTGTGCTTTTTCCAGTTGCTTATAACCATATTCATGGCTAAAGTCTAATAACACTGTAATCAGTACAAACTGGGCCACAATAATATGTTAATAGCATGCATGTACATGATTGTGTTTTTGAGAAAACAACGTTTATGCGTCGTTAGTAAAAAACTACAATTTTGAAGTCACTGAAATAAGGTCATAAAACACCTTGAGAACATTTGTTCACAAGACTGTCAAACATGGACCTTGTAGCCTAGAATTTTTGCTTCAAAATGATGTGAAAATCATCTTGTTTACTCGCTCACAGAAAACAATAGATTAATTAAAATTTTCTAAGACACTTTTTGTTTCAAAAGGGCATATGCGAGTAGGCGTCAACTATCATGAATATTTGTGTGATTTACAACTAAGACAAAGACCCACATAATGAGCTGCATAATGAGCCTTTCAGCCAGGTGTGTGACTGAGAGGCAAGAGTTACAATAAAGAATGTGAGGAGAAAATAAATGTATATATTTTTATGTTTGTAGTTTATTTAGAATATAATTAATTATCCCACAAAATAACTTGAGATTAATGAAACATAATTTTGGTTTGTGCTTTTTGCTCCATATTAAATTTGAGCCCCATTTTAACCCTGTTTAGCTATTTGATTCTTCAGAGTAGGTATTCAGCACAGTCTCTGAAAGCATCGTGCCATCCAGCAGAACTCCAGAGGCGGATAATGAAAGCTGCTGCCCTGCTGAGTCCAGACACCCTTCCTAAAAGCCTGGAGCCTGCGGGTGATTGCTCCTCAACAGCTCTGAATGAAGGTAATCAGTCACTGTCTCGCACTGAGAGATAGGTGAGAATATGCACTGTTCTGCCTCTCCTCAACTGTGGACTGCTCAGACTCTGACACTATTTTACAGCTCATGCAGCAGACAGCATGACAAATGAGTTGACCGCATACGGTCTCATGTTTGGTATGAATCACTGAGCATTTTGAGTTCATAATGAACAGCAGCTAGTTAATATCCGCACACGAGAAGCATGTGTTGTGTTTTACACAGAGCTCTCAGTCACTCTAAAACTTTTATGATACCGTACTTGTATGGTGCTTTTTGAAGCTTGACAACCCTTGCTTGCTGTCTGCTTTAACTGTATGAGCAGCATGAGCATTGCAATAAACATTTAGAGAGAAATACTTGTTAGTTAATAGCTACAGGATTTAAATTTTTACTAGGTAAACTATTAATTCAAAACTTTAACCTACTTACCTGAATCCTACCTAAATACCTGTGTGTGTGTGTGTGTGTGTGTGTGTGTGTGTGTGTGTGTGTGTGTGTGTGTGTGTGTGTGTGTGTACCAAATGTCCCCTCAAGGATAGTAAAACCTGACATTTTTGACATTGTAGGGACCGGCCTGCGGTCACTATGAGGGGAAAAAAATATATACATTAAAAACAGTAAATGATGTTTATCTGAAAGTGTAACAATGCAACAGGTTTTCTGTAAGGGATAGGTTTAAAGTTAGGGGATAGATTATATTGTTTGGTCAGTATAAAAGTAATAGAAGTCTATGGAAAGTCCCCACAATTCACAGACACCTAACATGTAATAATAACTACATGTTTAATCTCATTTTGACCATGTGAGGAAAATAGTTGTAGCCATTCGCGTAAAACAGTAGCTTTAAGTTAATACTCATGAACCCCACAGCATGAAAGACACGGATATGTTGACAAAAATAAAAAAAATAATTCTCAAAATAGTATGAAAAGTATACATTTTAATTCATGTTTGCGATCAGATTATTGAAGCTCTGTTATAAAAATGGTTGCTTGACTGATGTTATTTAAATAGTTTATTTAGGTGTTATGCTTTCAAATTAAATTCCATATGAACGTATAAAACTACATACATTTAAACTGTGCTGTGTTGTGAAACAATGCCTGATGAGATTTAAAATCACTTTTCACATAATTCTGATCCTTCTATATCCAGCTACACATCCAGTCGCTCTGTTACATACAGAAGCTAAATACATACTTTTATAACTCAATTTATCTCTTCCCTATTACGTTACTTTTTACTGTCAACGTGAATGAAATGAGTAAACTGTTGCTGTAAGCAAAAAACTATTTTATTTGTATTTATTAAAAAAACAACAACAACAAAACTTCATTACAAAAACTCAATTATATCATAATAACTGAAATATTCCCACTCATTGGAAGAACTCAGATTCAAATTAGGTCCCTTACCTAATATACCTGACCATTGCAATCAACAATTACAAACTCTCTTAAAAACAACATGCGTAATAAATGAATCAAGTCTGTATCATGATCAAAGTGTTTCTGAAATCTTACATTTTTTTATAGTTTTGTTCAGCATATCAAAGAGAGTATTCCTACATGACAGTAGCTCAAAAACACAACACAAATGACAATAAAAAAAGTATTCTTCACTGATAGCAGCAGTACTAGGACCAGTTCTATTTTTCTTTCTTTTCCTTTTTTTTCTCTGACATAATGTGGACAGAAGATAAAATACCATCTGGGCATAAACATAATTTACCAGCAAATGATGCCTATGTCCAGATCTATTTACATACTACTTAAAGGGATAGTTCACCCAAAAATAAAGAAAATTATGTCATTAATTACCCACCCTCATGTCATTTCAAACCTGTAAGACCTTAGTTCATCTACGGAACACAAATTAAGGTTATTTTGATGAATTCTGAGAGCTCTCTGACCCTCCCATAGGCAACAAGGATCCTAACATGATCAAGTCCAGAAACGTAGCAAGGAGATCGGTAAAATAATCCATGTGACATCAGGGGTTCAACTGTAATTTTACCGCTTTTTCACTTGTTTTTATTTATTCATTTTATTTTTAGTTTTTTATACCACATACTGTATGTGTTAAGTTTGAGATTAACACAATGACCTTGGTCACAGTAGGGTAGAGAAATGGATGAAGGTGAGGAAAATAATCAGCAGTAATATATAAAGCCATGAGATTAGATATCTTTTTGCTACAATGGCAGTCAAAGGCTGCGTGGTTCTCAGTGACGGACGTAGTATCAGTGTGAGGTGTGTTACAGAGATCTCTGTGTGAGGCGCTTTTATCTGTGTGCATCTGAGCAGGACACAGACAGCATCATCCTAATGACAGCATCAGCTGTGAGCTCTTCACTAAAGTCAATAACACTCCTTCAAACTCATGGCTCTTTTACCAAGAACATAAAACATATATCTATAATACTCTATAATACTGGGGTGTTTGAAGATGATGTTGATTATATCCTTCAGATCAGGACAGCTAAGATGCTTACATACACAACATATAAGGACGCCCACAGCATTTTAAAAAGTCTAATTTAAAATGCATCAGCCAAGTTATTTGAGATATAGTCTGTATGTGTGTGTGTGTGTGTGTGTGTGTATATATATATATGTATATATATATATATATATATATATATATATATATATATATATATATATATATATACAAAAAAGTGGATTAATACATATGTATATGTGCATGAATGTGTGATATATTTGGCAGTAAATTAAATATGAATTCAGATATTCAAAACAATAAATGTTGTATCCTTTGGAAGATAGTGTGTATCCATGTGTAAAATTACACTGTACTGCCATCATTCATTTGCTAATGCTTGATGAAACGAAAAACCTCTGAGTGAAAAACACACATAAAGACACAGGCATTAATGAAGCGTTGGTGGCCGAACATATGCCAGAAAAAAATGCTGATTAAAAATACTGGAGTGGCCATTCAAATTCAGGGTTTAGACAATAAAAGCCCCTCATTCTGTCTGTGCTGAGCGCAGCTGCCGTGTGAGAGTGAGAGTGTGTTAATGCAAAGGGTCCGTCTCCACAAGCCCGGGCTTTCTCAATGAGATCACTTCAAAAGAGCTTGTAAACAAAGGTCCATTTCAATCCACCACGAACAGATAATCAAGCCTAAATAAAGCCGCCTTCTCTGATCTGATGCTAAATTATAGCAGGAAGAGGTGGCCATGCTGGCTGCCAGTAAATTTTCATTTCACCATAGAATGTTTATGTAATAAAAACACATTTCAAATGAAATTTAATTTGACACAAAGGTGCTCTGAAGGTCCTTGAAATAGCTGTATATATCTAGCAGCTCTTGTGATGTCTGTCTTTGAGTTGCTGTCCCCTCCCATTTCTCTCAAAAGGTCAGCAATAATTGCTCCTAAACGCACGGAAACCTGCCTTGAATGTGGACTCACAGTACAGCCTGAGCTCCATAAACCAATTTCTCATCAAATGGCCTCACATTCAATAAATGCTATAACCACAAAACTATTTCACAAATGAAGATTAAATTGATTTATGTGAGGTTCATTCTCAGGAAGCCATTTGTGTTCTATGCTTCTTCCCATGATTTAAAATAAATAGTGTTATATTTAAATTATACAGAGTTTTAACAAAGTGTTATTTCTGTATCATATTTATTTATTTATTTTTTTTTTTTTAATACATTTATTTCAGCTAACATTCTTTAAACTCATATATATTGTCTATTTATTTAGTAGTAGTAAACTTTAGTACACAACCCTTTATTGTGGTCCTCAAATGTCTGGTAGAAAAGATTCAGCAGTAACCTTTTTAACCCTCAAGCATCCTTCAGTTAGCATCCCTTAATTGGTTATTTTTTGGACAAATGTGGGCACAAAGGTCTCATGTGTGATCCCAATTTATCTTTTTAAATAAATGTCATATCACTGTCTTCAATAAAATAAAAACTATCAATTTATGCTTTTTTTTGTGAGTGATTTTTTGTGTATTTTTTTTTTTTTTTTTTTTACCATATTTTACCATATTTTATTATGTAAAATTATACTTTCTTTAGAAATTAATCAATCCAGTAAGTTCAGACAGCCAAAACCTAAGAATTTGGTGACTTTGATGACATCTGGTGACATATCTTGACATAAAAATATCAAAAATATCAATAGCCACTATATGGCTGTAGTACTCAATAGCTGCATATAGGCTGAAATCAATAAACCATTGTTGTAACAAACTTAACCTCTTAAGTTTTAGATTTTAAGTTAAAATTGTAGAAATTGTTTAAAAAAACATTTTTTGTTGGGTGAGACTATACAAAGATGGAAGACAGAAGAATTATTTATTTAAAAAAGCAAACCAAAAAAAAAAATACAAATGAAAAATTTATAAAAATAAAAAATAAAACCATCAAATTTCAGTAACTCAAAAAAAGTAAAATGGATAAGAATAAACAATAATCCTAACAAGTAGCATGTTTCAGACATGTTTTGTTGAGAAGCATCAACAAATCTTGCAGTAGGACTTTGATCTGGCTTTGAAGTGTGTGTTAGTGTGTGTGCGTGTGTGTGTGTGCGTGAGCGTGATTTCACCAAGTACAACATGTTCCTGGAACATCCTTGTTGATCCTGGAACAACATTCCAATCAACCAATCAGAATAGAGATATAACTTTTCAGGAAATATCTGTTTTAGGCTTACAATCAGGGTTAGGTGCTTCTACACCCTTTTTAATCAGCTATCATTTCACACTGATTTTAGGAATAAATTACGGGTAGGGTTAGGTTTAGGGGTAGGGATTGGGTTAATTCTATATTTTTGGACAATAATGTTGATCCAGGATCATCAAAGATGTTGATCCGGGAACATGTCTTACTTGGCAAAATCACGGCGACCGCATGTGTGCGTGTGTGTGTGTGCACGCACAGTGACTGATTGGCACAAAAAAGCTCAGTCATTGGCTCATTCAATTCTTTGGTTTTGTATGTGTGAGTGATTGTTTTTATTCAACAAAATGTAAAATAAAAAACCTGCTGTGTTAAAGGCACATTCGACACTTTGTAAATAAAAAAAAATGTGTCCACATTTGTTTGGATGCTTAGGGGTTAAATCCTGAGAATGTCCCGTGCCGGTCCATGCATGGCATCTTTACATATCTAAAGCTCAAAAACACTAGAGAGACAAACTAAAGTAACAGCTAAATTAAACCCAGAATGATGTGCAAGATACTCAGGCTTTCAGATACACCTGATAGTTCCCTCAACAATTATACAGTATGAATGTGGGGTAAAGCACACTTTACACTAGGGCAGCTCTAATAACTGCCTACACCCTCCTCACCTCTACAGGCTGATTTTGGATTGGGCTACTGGCGCTTTCAAAACTGACCTGCCATCAACAGGAAGTTGTGGTAGCTACAGAAAGTAATCAGTTGGGCTGTAGTAGAGCTTCTTAAAAACCTCCTGCCGGGTGAAGTTTCGGAGGATCCAGGACTGAAGGGGGCTATCGTCACAGTACTCCACTGTTGGGCCGTATGTCCCCTCCTCCAGCCGGCTGATGGTCAGACACGACTGGGTGATGATGTGCAGGAAGGTGTGTTTCTGATGGTTTCCATGAAAACATGATGACAATAAACCAGGTATGGGTATTGATGATAAGAAGGTCAAAATGTGCCCACAGTCTTTTACCTTATAAATCTTTATTTTAATAGAAGTAGATTTTCTTTAAAGTCTGACTAAAAACATTAAAGCACATGTAAAATACTTCATTATAATTTTATCGTTAGTGTTTCAGTATTACATTTAAAGACAATATATTTTAATACTAAATTCATCATTACAAATGTGTAATTACAATTATATTACAAATACATGAGATTGCATTAAAGTATATTTTAGTTTACCATAAAGACTTGTCAAGACATTTGGCACTTACACCATATTACAAAGACAACATAAGTTATAATGATGAAATCACATATGAAAATGTACTTTAGTCCTACTTAAGAGGATCAAAAATCATTCGAAAGGACAGCTGTCTGGATTTAATATAAATTTAAACTATACTTCATTTGTATTTAATTGCAATTAATATGCAATTAAGTGTCCAAATGGTATATAAAAGATATTGAGACCAAAAATGATAATTCTTCTGTTTTAATGCATAAAAATAATTCAATTCAATTCGATTCAATTCAATTATCTTATTAATTAACTTGTTTATTTCCAGGTTAAAATTTGGCTTTTGAATCCCAGATTTTCAGTGTGGTCTCAGACTCCACTCTACAGTGTATACACACAGAGGTTCTAAACAAGGGCACAAACTAATGGGGGTCACAGAAAAAGCTCAGATGCGGAAATGTAAACGTAGGGCTGGATTGTCAGGGAATAAGCATGGGTGTGTAGTTTGTGTTCCCTGGTGTCTGGTAATGACAGAAATAAACTGTAATGGGGCTGACTTAGGTGGAGCAATGCTGCACTGATGTCTCTTTACCTTCTAAAATGGCTATTTAATTGGAAACAGTGCCAGAAACTGAGCAAATCTCGGTAAACCCATATCATCAATTTTCACATGCAGTGTGAAAAACCTGAGAGCTATTTTTAAAGCAAATGCCTGTCTATCTGGTTGCCAGTAGTTTATGGATTAATGGGAAAAAGAATCACAATTTAATGACGGGAGATTCTAGGATGCGAAATGTTGTCAGTATCATCGTTCTTTATATTTTGATCATTAAGTCCCTGCAGCACAAGCTTCCAGGCGGTAGAATAAATACAATGCCCTGCATTACAGACAGCTGAGAGGTGAAAACCAAACACTGGATACGTGTTTGTGTCTAACATCAAAATCAAAGCCACCGAGGAGACGGAGATCTATTTTTAGACGGCTTCTGATTTCTTGAGCCCCTTTGTGATTCAACACTAATGTCCCTTATGGCTCAAGTGTGATGTCCTGTTTTAAATCAAATGACTAATTTATTTGGAAATATAAGCACTAGAATCGACCCAGCTGACAAAGAAGTGTAATCCGTTATATTAACAAAAATATCAATAGCACCAAGAATCTCGAAAAGCTTCTATGTGATTCTTGATATCTTGAGAATGCTGTAATGAATCTCAGAATCTTATGAATGAAAATCAATGCATGGAGAGGAAATGTTATAGAGCTGTATAGTAAACAAATATATTCCTCCTTGCTATGTCTCTACATGTACAGGCCTACAAGTATATGTCTGTATTTACACAACTGTGTTTCTAAACCACTCGCAGTGTGACTCAGTTACAGTGGGAGTCTACTTCACAAACACCTCTACTGGAATATTCAAACGACACACAGCAAAACACAGTTCAGATGATCTTACCTTAAAGTCATACTCCCATTTGCCAACATACTAAGATATGTACAGAAAGAATAGTTCATCAATTTCCAAGTAAATGCACAGCATCTCAAATACACAGAACTACACCAGGACGATCAATATTCAGAGATGGAAGAAATAGAAGATATTGTACAGAAGCACACAAAGTGGATAATAATGTGATATGCAGCACCATCTGGTGGTTAAGAGCAGAGTTTTTCAACTAGCTGCAGGTCTAATGGGATACAGTAGGTAACGTTTTATTTTAAGAACCAATTCTCACTATTAACTAGAATGGTAGCACACTGGCTGTTTATTTGTACTTATAAAGCACATATTAATGCCCAATTCTGCATGACTAGGCTATATTTTGGATCCCTTAATCCTACCGCATACCTAAACAATAAGCAACAATAACAGCAAATTAGGAGCAAGTGTGTTCACATAGAGGTTTTCAAGGCCGGTGTGAATAAATCTAGATTTAAATTCAAAGAGACAGGACAGTCTGTGCATGACCTGATGTGAACATCACAGAGCCCTCAAAACTCTCATGCAAAGTCTGTTTCATTCACACTTGACTCTGGAGGGCGCTGTCGCACAGAAAGTCCCAGACGGACTCATAGAAGTAATAACTTGTGATGTGCCAGAAAATCTCTAACATGGACAAAAGGATGCAGCTATTGCTGTTTACTGAATAAAAAGCAGAAACATTTGGACACTAAACACTTGATTGCAACAATATACAGTTTATTTGTGTGTTTTTATTATTATTATTATTATTATTATTATTTCCAGGTAATAAGTATAATAAAAATCCAGTGCTAAAATATATTTCGCTTTTATTACTACAGTATAGAAACAATCCTCCCTAACAATTTAAAAAAAATGGAAAAACGGGTTTGTGGTATATAAACAAATCATAAAATTTTTATTAGGAAAATATAAGAAACTATTATAGATACAAAATATTGTTTATTGTCCAGCAGTGTATTTGATTTCTTAGCCAATTAAAATAAATAAGAAAAAATAAAACTTGCCAAAAAAAAAAAAAAAGTATTTACATTTGATATTTCTGTCCCCCTCACTTTTGAAATGATGGCTACACCCCCGTAGTTAACAGATGATGTCACAGTTATATTTAGTTAGTTTATCATGGAGTTTGTTATTCCCGTCTTCACTCTATAGTTCCCTTGGTTACTGATTTGATTAGTGATTTCAGTTCAGCTGTGTATTGTTAATTTGCCTTATTGTCGGTTGTTGTTTGTGTTAAGTGCACACCATTACACATGTTTGGATATTTGCTCTTTAAAAAGACATTGGTCTCTGAACCTTCGACTCTTCTTCATCTTTGGAACTTGCTAATACGTGACAAGTGAAAATTGTACCTTAAACTAAAGTGTGACTGAATGTTCATATAAATATTTTGTTTACATGAATATGTGGCCAAATGTTATTGGATTGATTATGCATCACATGACCAATCAAGACATTACAAGTTTGAACAGGGAGAAATAGTAAATGATATTTGAGACCAACAGTTGGAACTTCATAAGTGTATGGAATGTCTTAAATAACAGAATTTTCATTTCTGGATGAACTATGGCCGCATCTGATTTCCATAACCCATTTCTGGAGTTGGATGTCAAATGGACATGTAATTTTTGACCTGTATCCAAAACAAATATAGGTTCAGTTTCCCCGGAGCATTCTGAGGTTAGATGTCTCCTGAGAGCCCATGTGGTCTTTGTAGGGCTCAAACAAAAGCTTTTTGATAACTAGTCGTATACTAAACTGAATATAGTGTACACAAACCTGACGGCGCCCCAGGGTAAAATGTGCCTTTGGTATTACTTTCCTCTAAACCACTAGATGGCACAAAAAAACTTTGCTTAGAACTTTCCAAAACATTTCAAGATCTCTTCAAAATGAACATGCAAATGTGGCTGATCCTTGGTGTGATCACAGGCAGCAGCACAAAGTTGATTCTGTGCTAACTTGATCTAATATTTGATGCTTTTTTTTTTAATGCTGGAGATTTAAGTAGCAAATGACAATCACTAAAATTATTGAATAGGGCCTCTATTTTGACACTAATGCTTTCTTAATGATTTTCACTAAAGCAACAGTTTTTCAATAATGGAAAAATATGTAAAAAAATAGTATTTGCGGTAAAAAATTGCCCCTGTTGTTGGGTCTAAAGGCTCAGTAATAAGCATGATAATTAATAGGTGGTTGACATTTCAGTTTGTGGACATGACATGATCAGATTCAGATAAATATCACATATTATGTTGGGTGTCCATCTTAATCATAATGTTTAGAATGAAACCATCATATTTAAAAACATGTTATATTAATCATATCATATAATAAAATATCATTTGTTGACAACACTAAAAATCTTTACAAAAAAAACACTATACACAATATTCTCCTCTCCCACATCTCTTTTGTAAACCCAACTCCTTTAACTTTTAACCAAAAACCCTCCTACACGTGTTCTCTGGTGTGCCCAATAACAAAGAAAACACGTCAGCAGCGCCGTACGTCAGCGGCATCACTGCAGTGTTGTGAACTCAGAACAACAGACCCGGAAGAGAAGAAAATGCTGAATAAAGTCGTAATTTTTGTTATTTTTGGAGCAAAATGTATTTTCAATGCTTCAATAAATTCTAATAGACCCTCTGGTGTCACATGGACTACTTTGAAGATGTATTTATTACCCTTTTGGACGTGGACAGTATACCGTACATACATTTTCAATGGAGGAACAGAAAGCTCTCGGACTAAATCTAAAATATCTCAAACTGTGTTTCTGAAGATGAACGGAGGTCTTACGGGTTTGGAACGACATCAGTGTTAAACATCAACTACACAATTCAGGGAAATGTGGGAACTAAACCCCTAACAGTGAACTTAAATATACAGTCTTATTTCTGCTTTAAAAAAGTGTACTAACAGCACACTTGAAATATCTTCTTTTTTGTAAGGGAACCTATGTGTAATTTGATGTTTTTATTGCAATGACTTGTCGGTGTGCAAGAGTGATGTTGCTGGTATGTGTGATGTTTTCTGTGTGATATGTACCTCTGCATCGTACTCAAACATCTGGTTTCCTTTCATGTGGTGGCACTTCAGCATAACAACAGGTCCATTAAGCCGCGATGCATCCAGACACAGGTCATCGGTTCGAATCTCTTTGTCAGCCGTATATGAAAACACCTGCAAACAGATTCATCAGATGGGAATTAATTACCATATGCTAATTTACAGGAAATTACTTACTTTATTTATATTTTATTACTTGCATATATAATCAACATTTCAGCGATTGTGTTATCCAATCTTTCAATTTAGCAACAAGAATTAAAAGGATTTTCTGTGTGATACCAAAAATTCTGCTATCAAGCTTAAAACAAAGATGCAAAAATCATCAATCCCAATGCATTTTTGGTCTAGTAGATATTTAATTAGTTTTATGTTACATTTAAATGTATTTGTACAGTAAGCCTTTAATTTTACAACTTTCTTACCTGGTTGCCGCCCATTCCATGACAGTTGAAGAAGCCAACCTTTTCATTCTCTTTCCGGCCCATGTTATCCACACACTGATTTGTCTCAACATTTCTGATCTAATACCATAAAAGGACAAAGTCTGAGAATTTCATACAATGCACTGTTCTTTTAATCAGGTACTGTATGTAAGTCATCATTTTTTACAGTTGAACATTGTCCTTGGGATTTATGAGACAATATAACTGGTGAAAAGCTTTAAATACAATTATTGCAGACTGCATTGAGGGAACTGCTCAACACAACATCAACATGACCGCACACATAACGTTTCTGATTTAGTGTGAAAAATGACAAACTGAAGCAATTTATTAACAACTCTGATTCTTTTAATGGTCATGTCAAAAGAGGAAACAGTGAAACTCTCTTACCTCCCCAAGTGAGTAGTATCTGCGTGGAATCTGAGAGTCGGGGTAGATGTTTTCCAGGTACCATGAGAAGGGTTTACACCTCAGTGATTCTCTTAAAGCCTTTCGCAAAGAAACATCTCCATAATCCACCCGAACCACACCTGGAGAAACACACACAATCAGCATCCATGACATTCATCATATACTGGCCTTTCAAATCAGTGAAATGTAAATGCATGACCCTCTTTTGCAAGTCACTTAAAAGTGCCTGCTTAATGAATAGATTTAAATATACCCACCTACAAACATGACCCAGCGAAAACAATGAAGAAATAGAACATATATAGAGATAAAGAATTCATAGAAGCATCTGGAAGACCTTGATCCATATTCAACCCTAAGTAAACATGTTTAAGTCATATTTCAGCAATCTAGAGCTGTAAAAATGAACCAGCACCAATTAGGAACATGTATGTAATAGATATGTTTATACAAATAACAGCATTAATACGGCATTGAAGTCTAATTATGGATGCAATGGCACAAAACTATAGTAAACAGAACACCAGAACAGAGGAGATGCCAAGACGAATGGACAGAAAAGTACAGTATGTATACCTTTATTCATCTACAAGTGTGTGAAACAATGTGTCATTTGCTATGAAGAAAATATAAAATGATTAAAAAAAGTGATAAAGATATAGCTTTAAAATGTTAGAAACGCTCAATTGTATTTGTTTCCAAAGTAGAGTCTGTAAAACTAATTTCATTTCAAATATTTATTTGTATTATTTATTATAGTTGACAATGTCACTGATAATTTTATGTAATTTTAATATAGATGCTTACACAGATTTGACAATGATGAGTTATTTCAGCACTAGATACATTTAGAAAGAGGTTGGCTGAATTAATGCTTTCAATTAGGTAATATTTTTTTTAAGAATTTTTGATTGATTGATTGATTGTGTGTGTGTTTGGGGGTTAACTGTTAATCTAAATATAGGCAAAGGTATTTTTGTATTTTTTTATGAAAAGTCAAATTCTTAGACTCATATTATATCCCTAAAATACAATGCAATGGCATATATTCAATCATTGAAAAATCTCAACTGTCTCAATTCAAAAGCACCACATCTTTCACTACAGACACTAGAGGGAGCTTCAACATCACTTTTTATCACTTTTTTTTTTTTTTTTTAAAGATTTATTTATGGGCTTTTTATGCCTTTATTGGAAAGGACAGTGTAGAGTAGACAGGAAATCGTTTTTTTTTTTGGTGAAGAGAGAGGGGAGCGGGATCAGCAAAGGACCACGAGCAAAAACCCAACCATCCACGCCGTCAGCGCAGTTGCGCTGTATATGTCGGCGCACTAACCGCAAGGCTCTTGGCGCCGACATTTTTTATCACTTTTCTCAGTAAACGTTTAATTGATATAAATTGAGGGAATAAAATTCCACCCATCCAGACTGCTATCCTCTTGAAGGTCGCAGGGATACCAGAGCCTATCCCAGTGTTACAGTAAAACTGTGCGTGTATACATGTATACATTAAAATCCATCAGGAACCAAATTTTAATTCTATTTTTCATTTCATATTAAACAAACATACACATTTTGGGATGATGTAGATGGGTGGTCTCTTCTATGTTCGTGACTCTGCAGAGAGGGTATAATGCATCTGCACACACACACACACACACACAAAAAACACACACACACACACACACACACACACACACACACACACACACACACACACACACAGGGCTGCCTCGGCGATCAGAGCACACACTTGACAGCTGAAGCGTCAGGCATTTGTGTCTTTCTGCTGAGTGTTGACTTTCTGCATTTCTTCCTTAGTCTAGCGTTTTCTCTCTTTATATCTTTGCTGCTGTGTTTTGTGACCTCTTCTCTCTCTGTCTGTCTTTGTCTGTGGTGCAGATGATAAATGATCTTGTGTGTTTCAATAGATGCCTTGGGGCAGAGCTGCTCTCAGATGTGATCACTGGGTCTAAGTTATGTGCTATCTCTCCCCTCAGAGCTCAGTCCAGATTTAAAAGAATAGTTAATGCAAAATTTCACACAAAATTTCACAGTCAATCTTTGTCGTAGCTCTCAAATCTCATTACAATTTCTGGCTTGTCATATTTGGTTTGAAACACACATGGACCAAACTTGTGCACCTTGCACATTTTGTAGTGAGACTTGGGATTTATAGCAAAAAAAAATAGTGTGAATAAGCTGTCTTCATAGGTATTATTGTACCAAACTTTGACAGGTAACTCAGACGCAGGGCTGGTTTGAAAGCAGACTTGTGTCTCCAGTCATTTTAAATAAACGTGTTTTAGACCCGAGAAGACATTTTTTTTTACCGTATATTGACAGATACTGATTACAGAAAATCAGAATGAATTTTGTGTAAAAATAAAGCTAAGAGATAAGCATACTTTTAGAGGGCATAAAATAAATATAATAACTGTTTTTAATAAGACATAATTGTACATCTTTGTAATTTTTAATTTGTCATCTCTGACTCAGAAACATTCATCCCAAAAAAAAAAAAAACAATTATAATAATAATTTTGATTAATGAAACCCTAGAGGATACTGGGGTGTGCAGCAGCAACATGCAGCCCACTGTGCTCTTCAACATCTGAGCCATTCAAGACAATAAGTGCAGGGATTTGCTTATTAATATTAATATAAGAATTTGCCTGTCTTTTGAAGTGTAACATAAAGCTTATGATGGAGCAGAAAAACAATGGAGCATACTGTTGCCAGATAATGAATACAGAAAATGCCAAACTACTCAAATAAATCAATCATAACTGTATATTTTCTCAAATAATTCATGAAGATGCATGGGGGGAAATCTCCCAAATTTTTGACATACACAAAGGCTATATTATCTGGAAACATGGGTTAAAAATGTAGCTAAAACAAATCTGCAAAAAATTTAGGAAAATAAGCATACTCTCACATCCTAATCTGCCTTAATATCTTCATTAAAAATCCCTCAACTTGCCATGCTCCAAACCTCCTTTAAAAAAACAGGCTTCCAGGCTTCCTTTTTAAAAATGTACTTATGCAACATGGGTTCAGCCAAAAAGTGATTCTGGTAGAAGATTTTACACAATACATGTCTAGTGTGAATACTGTTTTAAACATCTGCTTGTGTAATCCAAGTGCTGAAAACAGGATGTCTTAAACACTAGAAATAGCTTTCAGCTAAGTGCAGGTAAATGTTGAGTGAACCTTCTTTGTGGGGTGGACTATTCCTTTAAATGTGTAAGATTTGACACTAAAAATCTCTTCAATTCAAATAACCTCGGTCTTTTTCTCCAGAACAGCCATTGCCGTAGACTCTAGACATACCAGACCACACTATTTATTCATCACACACACACACACACACACACACACACACACACACACACACACACACACACACACACACACACACACACACACACACACACACACACACACACACACACACACACACACACACACACACACACACACACACACACACACTTCAGTCCGCAGACCACAACACAGCACCACTGGGATGCCTTTCCAGGAACAATCCCCGCCTGTGCTCCACATTACCACAGAGTTCCTCCTGAATCTTTCCCTCTCAGGTGAACTGACAGAGGTTTCAGTAAAGGCTAATCTCATTATTGTCCTTGTACAGGATACTGAGGCTTTCTAACCCCACTATAGCACTACATTTCCCAGGTCTCCCTAGGGGCGAGATGCAGATAGAAAACCAGGACGTTCATGAATACGTGAGCAGCAGTGCAGAACTCAGACACTTAGCACAATGCCAGGCATGAATAAAAGATGGAAAATCTATCATTAGGTTGAAATATCTGTCCCACTGATCTGCACAATAGAACAACTGCTTGCGGACTGTCACCAAAACGTCTATATCAGCAAATATGGGCAAGCAAAATTGTTTTAGAGGGATGTGTTACTGTAGTGGCTGTTACAGTTAAATGGGGATGAAATATTGATGTTTCATGGTAGGAACAAGAGGAAAACTGTCTTTTATAGAAGAACATTCACTGGAAAGGTTGTGGAATATATTACTTTTTTCCCTCTTCATTCTTCTTCTTCAAAAAACGTGAATAAAACTTTCACACTTCTGTCTTTCATTTAAATAGCTCGCAAGAATCATCATTCCTTCAATTTCACTTTAAAATTATGATTTTACTTTTAACTTTGAGTTTAACTATGTTTTATTTACTTATTAAATCTTGCTTGGTAAATGTTAATTTCAGACCCTGATGGTAACTAAACCTGAACATTTGTTTGCATACTGTTTGCATATTGTTGTGCCATCAACAATAAAGAGCCATCAAGCTGGCACTTATTCTGACATCGACTAACACACTATAGCACACATATACTTGATTAAAATGTAAGCTTCAGTGTTATTTGTTATATTTAAAGTTATTTGTTTAAGTCCCTAGTCCCTGACTAAAATGCATGTTTGAGCTGTCTCACATGAAAATATTTTAAAATATGTCAGTGCCATTGTTCTGTCTCAAGATGCACACCTGTAACATTTTCTTCTAAGGCATTTTTATAGAAGCTGCTTAAATACCTTAATTTAACTAAGGCCTAGTCCGGGCTTAAGCTAAGCCCCGTCTGTGAAACCGGGCCTAAATGTACTAAACAACTTTGTAATGTAATTTGTTTACCATAAAGGCTTGTCGGTACATTTGGCAGTACACTTTTACCATATTTCAAAAATAACAAGATAGTTGTTAAAAACAAAATAAATAAATATAAAATTACAAATAAAGATATACTTGCTGTAAGTCCTATTGCATTTAATATACATTGAAAATAAGCATATAATACATTTTCAACATTTAACATTTTAAACATTGCATTTAGTTCACACTTGAGTATCTTCTTTTAAAACATAATATTTGAAAATAAGTGCTCTTTTTAAAACTAGGGTTTTGTGTTTGTGTGTGTATGTGTGTGTACCTACTTAACCATATTTTAGGGACAGATTTGTACCGAAAAGTGAGCTAAACCTGTCAAAACCTCCCTTTGGAGACATCCTCATTTGTAAAACTGGAATATATATATATATATATATATATATATATATATATATATATATATAATATATATATATATATATATATATATATATATATATATATATATATATTTATAGTAGTAGTATTATTTTTTTTTTTTGTAAAAATGCAGAAAGTGTTCTGTGAGGGGTAGGTTTAGGTGTAGGGTTCATGGAGGGCAATAGAATATACAGTTTGTACAGTATAAAAACCATTGTGTGTGTGTGTGTGTGTGTGTGTGTGTGTTGTGTGTACTGGTATATATGGTTTATGAGAACACAAATGTGTAAAATGACATGGGTACTACAACGTCAACATGGTTTATGAGGACACTTCATATGCCCCCATAAAACAAAAGGCTTAAAAACCATACACAATGATGTTTTATGAAATTCAAAAATTGCCAGTAAAAGCAAGAGGATGTGTGTTTAAGGAATTGCATTTGAAGATATTTAGTGCACTACAGTTCCCTATTGTCTGTGTAAGCTTGAGGAATGCTGGATATTATATACAATAGAAAGCAAACAACAGCAATGAGTCCAGGAGGCCAAACGATAAGATAATTACAGCCTTTCAAAACAACCATGACCACAGAAGCAAATCAACGTGCTATTTATAGAAAACGCTCTGCATCTCTGTAAAGACAGCCATGCATCACGCTGACACTAATGAAGACCTGTGAGAACACGGTTACTGCTTTAACGGCCCATATTCTGAATTCACTAGTTCACTAGCGTTAAACAATTGGCTTGGTAGAATTGTGGTGTCATCTCACTTTCTCTTTATTTTACACTTAGTTAAAAAGATAAGCTTGAAAGTAGTCAAAACAAGCAAAAGTAAAGCTACAAAGATTGTGTGATGGTCCATCTCAGTAAGTGAAGTGTCATTTATAGTTTTTCTGAAAAGTATCACCTGGTGAGATGATGTAGAAGAAATCTTTGAACTCATCCATCCAGACTTCAGCCAATCGTCTGTTGTTCTTGTTGATCACCTGACCAGTTCCACCAGGGAAGCTGTATGGTGTGGCCTTCCTGAACACATGGCCTACATGAGAACACGTGACTATCTCCAGAGATCCTCCGCACTGCCAGATCTATTCACACACATACAAAAGAAATATCAGAATTAAAATCATCAAGGATCTTTAAAACTTGGCCACATACAACTACAAAATAAAAATTCCAGCATGTATTTATGAATAAAATATTGCAGAACATCATCGTTATGTAAGACATTTATGACCCCTGCTATTTTTAAACGTTTAAACTACTGAAAAATTGAGTTCTCACCCTAAAAGACATCTCAAGGTTTTCCCCTCCCCATATGTCCATGCCTGAATCATAGGTGCCAATCTCTTCAAAATAAGTTCTGTCAATAGAGAACAGACCTCCTGCCATTGTGGGAGTTCTGTGGAAAAGATTCAAATAAAACCTTAACATGAATTAGTCTGACAGGGTGTATATACTGTAGGATATATATCTGTACCCACCATCAAGTGATGTGAACCACTGTAGTCTGTGTAAGAGAATCCTCTGATCAATAACCTTCTTTATACGGTTATTTATTCTTTATAGGGGATCAATAAATTACTATATATATATATATATATGTTACTATTACTATTACTATATATATATATATATCTGTATAAATGTATTTCTGTATTTTTTTTTTATTGCATACATCATTTTGTTGTTTGTGTCCTAATGTGGATACTAGATGTACACCTTTTAGAGAGTACAGAAAAATGACAGACTTTCTTCACACCTGTCATTGCTTGTCCCATTAAACAAGCCAATGACGAGCTGTCATCAAACGACTGCTGATCTCAAGCGTGACTACAGGTTTTGTTGTTATTTTGGTTACATTTGTGATTTGTAATAAAAAATGTAAGTGTAAAAACAACATACAGGTTGATTGCAGGTCTCTAAATCAAATAAATAAATAAATAAATAAATTAATAATAAGCGTAATCAAATCACAGTATGTTTAGACGTCCAAATTACAAGCCTTTTGTTTATTACACTGGCAACTCTTGACTTTTGCACATCATGTTTGGAAGACATATAAAAAAGTAAAATTAGTTCAGTTTAAACACTCCTTAATAAAAATCCTCTGAATAATGAAAGAATTGGTTTAAAGAGTTGACTATATCAGATGTTAGATTCACATCTTACTTCATTATAATGTAACTGGCAGTGCTGCAGTGACAACAGCTAAACCACTGTGGCGCCTACATAACATGCTGTCTGCTCAATTAACCAATAAAAACCAGACGTTATGTGAAGGTTTTCATTTATTTGGAATGAAGGCTCTGTGTCTTTACCATTGTAACGAACGGTGTGTTTGAAAGAAACAATGTAGCACAGATGATTTCATGGGTCAGTGTGAATAATTAACAGAATAATGTGCTTACATCATTCACGTCAAAATTGAAAATAAAATGCTTTAAAGTGTATTACCTAACAGGAAGGGTTCTGTCCCCCTTGCGTCGGTCCATCTCTCTCTGAGGAACTGGATACCATCTGAAGTTGAGCTTCCAGTTGAATCCCCCATAGGTCATATCTGAGCCGGCCATGTACTCGAATGTCTCATCACTGATGACATCAATGATTGGACAGACCACAGCCCTCCTAAAATGACAAACAAAAATAACCCTTTCACCTTCAGCCCATTGTTGCAGTGGAAAATAGGGTATTTTGACAAGAACTGCACCTATTTTTTTAAAATATAAAATTATAGACTTCAAATTCTAATTACAAAATTAGCATGAGAAAGCTACCAAAAAAATGGAGGGGGAGGAATAATAGTTAAAAACTTCCCTCTCTGCCAAATAAAATAATTGCTTTTTAGTTTACTTTACTTCAAGATTAATACATTTTTAAACATTTCCACGTTCATACCTTTTCAACAAAAAACATGCACCAATAGAATGGCTGATAACAATTTAGTATAGGGACCAATACTCAGTTGCTTATTAGCATGCCCATTAACATATTGGCTGTTTATTGGTGCTTATAAAGCACATGTTCTGCATGACCATATTCTACATCCCTAATCACCTAAACTTAACAACTATCTTACTAACTATTAATAAGCAGCAAACTAGCAGTTTATTGAGGCAAAAGTTGTAGTTAATGGTTTGTTAATAGAGAGAATTAAATCTTAAAATAAAGTGTGACCGAATGGCTCAAATGGTCACACCACCCTAAGATCCTGGATTCAGATGAATTTCAGGTTTAAACTGGAAGCTTTAGCTAGTCAAAACACTTTAACAGTCTATTATTTTGCAATAATGCCCAGCTGACTAGACATTATTCTTTGTGTAGCAGAAAAAAGACCCAGACACATTTCCAGTGGTGGACGAAGTACACAAATCAAGTATTTGAGTAAAAGTACAGATATGTATAATAAAATAAAACGAAAGTACAAAAGTACTCAAAGTACTGATAGATATATTTATTTTGCAATTTTTCAGTATGGTTATGAATAAAAATTCATATCTGTCTACTTGGGTATATTACCTAATTTAATTTTATATTGGCACACATTTTTTTTTATAATCCTACTGCTCAAAATACCTGGAATTTTCCCAAAATAACCAAAATGGAGGTCAAGATATATTTTTGTTGTTGACATGGGCTTTGGTGATGCAGTAATGTTCAAAGCTGCCATGTACCACCCTGGAGCACAAAACCAGTCATAAGGGTCAATTTTTTTCGAAATTGAGATTTACGCACATCCAAAAGTTGATTCATCTTTAACAAATAAGTTCTTAGCAAAATTACTAATCAGAAGTTTTGATACATGTATGGTAGGAGATGTACTAAATACTTCATGGAAATGATCTTTTTAATATCCTATTGTTTTTGGCATAGAAAAGGTGGTGGCTCAGTGGTACAGCATGGTGTTAGCAGCGCAATGGGTGATTCCCAGAGAACATACTGTTAAAAAAATGTATAGCCTTGTGCTGTAAATTTTATAAAAGTGCCTGCTAAATGCATAAATGTAAATAAAAGAAAAAATGTATAATTTTGACCCATACAATTTTTTTTTACCCCAGCGACTTAAGACTTTTTTGTGCTCCAGGGTCACATTACATTTTACCAGCAAGAAAAAAAATGTTTTATGTTGTTTTGCAGAACATACAGTTATATATGACTTGAAAATAAGGCCTGAAGTTAGGAAGAACAGAAGGAAAATCAGTATATTTTCATAATGATTTTTTCCTTCTCAAACCTTGTCTGTGGTGTAAAAACACCCCTGGCCCAATACTCCCAGTGGGCATCACTCCCCACTTTGATAATTACTGTAGTGACCATGTTCTGAACATCACAGCCTTTCTTTTCCCCCAGATGCAATCTATCTAGGTGATTGAATAAAAATATTTGGACTTTATATCTAAAAATGACCTCAACTTAGCACCAGCAACCTTAGACAGTTAGCATCAGCTAACAATATTTACTTATTTTCAGTATGGTTATGAATAAACATTCATATCTGTCTACTTGGGTGGTTAATCCAAACAATATAAAAAATTTACACTGTTGATAAACAATATAAAAACAGATAGGGCATGCATTTTAATAAAACTGTTAACGTTACGGAAGTGGGGAATTTGAACGTGCATAAGTTATTTTATTTAATCTGTGTTATTTAATGTTTCCTTTTTTTTGTTTTTTTACCTACAAGGCACTTATGCTGTAAATAGATCAGCATTTACAGCAGATTTAGTTCACAAACGACTAACAGTTTTGACCTAAATATGTTTTTGTATGTTTTTTAGTTACAATAATTAATCCTAAAATTCGACATTACTTTTAACAGAATCAGACGTGCACACTCACAAGCTCTCCCGGTTCTTATTTGTGAATTCAGTTCACTGGAGACTCGCACTAAACGGTTCATTTGAATCAGTGAGAGTAGACTCTAGAACAGCTGCAGTCGAATCATTCCAATTCGTGAATGAATCGTTCGTGCGATTTGCGAACCTATTTAAAAGGTTCATTGAAAAGAATCAGTTCGTTCTTGAATCAGACACTCTGAGCACGTGATATATTACAAGGAGTAACAATATGTTTTATGAAATGTAGTGAAGTAAAAAGTATGATCTTATGCTTTGGAATGTAGTGAAGTTAAAGTAAAAGTTACTAAAAATAAAAACTACTCCAGTAAAGTACAGATACTTGAAAAATGTACTTAAGTACAGTAACGAAGTAAAGCTACTCCGTTACTGACCACCACTGCACATTTCCAAATAGGAACAGTCCACACTATAGCTCATGCATCCAGAATGTTAATTGGATAAACACCTTTAACTTCAGCACCACTAGACCGATTCTGATCAATGCAAACTCAATACACGGACCGCATAATGCTATACACACCCAAATGACCAACTTATCCCTTACCGCTGTGTGATTCGGCCTGATGGGGAAATAAATATCTTTAAAGCATGCAGCACAAAGCGCATGCTCTCTCAGAAAGGTTTCCTGTATCAGAGCACCTGAGTATGAGGCTGAGCGAATGTGAGAGTCTGAGTGAGTGTGCCTGTAGAGTAACAAGATATCCTTAGTAACGTAATTCAGAATCTGTGAATCTGTGTGAACGTAATAAAGATCACTTTACAAATGGAGGAGACGTCATACTTACTGATGGGTAACAGGATTATACTTTGAGAGACCATGAACTAAAGTAGCTGGAAAGGTTAGCATTTCAAGCAAGGTAAATAAGCAGTAAAACAAGTTAGTGCTTAAGTCAATTACTTACTTACTACATACATATTAGTTACACATGTA
Organism: Cyprinus carpio; assembly: GCF_018340385.1. NCBI lineage: Eukaryota > Metazoa > Chordata > Actinopteri > Cypriniformes > Cyprinidae > Cyprinus > Cyprinus carpio. Next base: position 2,567,646 of record NC_056605.1, read on the forward strand.
ATTGTTATGGTGGACTTTCATCTAAACATCCAAACATTTACCCAGACATTTTACCTATTTTTGCTACATTAAACCACAGGCAACATCACAATATCTTAGTAGTGATGCATTTTTTTTTCTAAACCAGGAGTCACTAGGGCCACAAGATGGCTTAAAATGATTACAAATGAGACAAATCACACTTTAAAGCTAAAACAGATAAAAAAAAACAAGATGCAATCTGACGTTATTTTTTTATTGTAATTCATTCCCTTAACAACTGCCATATTTATTGAAGAACCAGGGTTTCACAGTTTGGGTAAATCTGTAACTTAATTAAAATGTAAAAAAAATCCTATAATCCTAAATGATTGGAAAAATCAAGTTAATAAAATGAATGGTAATAAAAGGTCTGAAATCATGGGACTGACTTACTTAGAATTATTTGAATATATTGCCACTCCTAGTGTAAATAAAATCATGATACCAGAAATATCATAACTTACATGAGGGTCTTGGAATATTGTCTTTGACAAGAGAGTGCCTTGGAATCAAAGAGGCATGAGAACCATCTGCAGTACATTCTCTGCTGTCTGACTAGAAGTTTATTGTAAATATCTTTTGCCGTGTACTATATTTAGTTTCTCTTATGGCAAAAAGCACAAGAAAAGGAAAAGCAAAAATAGCTTGTCTTGGAAACAGTCTCAAGTCTTTAAAATATACAGTTTGTGGCTCAGGAATAAATTGTCTGTACAAAGTCAAGCACACTCACCTGTCCTCTTTGATCCGGGCCAGCAGTGGCTCCAGCCACCCTACAGTGCACTCACAGTGGGCGTCCAGGAAGGTGATGACCTGTCCTCGAGTGGCGGCCGCCCCTCTTAGTCGCGCTCGAATCAAACCAGATCGCTGCTCCATCCTTAAAATTCGCACTGGAACCTCCAGAGTCACAACATGGTCCTCTAATTTTTTCTTGAGAAAATCTGGAATCATTCAGTCAATAAAAGCAGAGGTCATCTACGGAGATGAAATTATGGTGGACAGCTTCATATTACACACATCTTAATGTTTCCTCACTTAGGTCTCAAAGAAGCTAAATGACATTTATGGACGAAATAAACTTTAAAGAAAATGTACTGCCAACTTTCACATAAACAATGACACTAGAGATATTGTGCCATTGACTGGTATAGTGATACTGAAGGAATAACTCAACATGCAAACATAATTAAAATGATCAGTTAATGAATTGACGTGATTATGACCTCTCTCGCTGGCATCATCCACCAGCAGTATCTCGAGCAGCAGGTGTCTGGGCGAGCGGTTTATGGCGCTGTGTATGGTTCTCAAAAGTGTACTCCAGGCTTCATTATGAAACACGATCACAATGCTGGTGTTTGGAAGGTCATCGGGGTACGTCTTGGTTTTACAGCTGAGGAACACACACGTTAAGAGTTAATAAGACAAAAAAAGTGTAAAAACAAACCATTTTTAGACATACAGAGTCAAATTTCTTTGCATAGCGCTTTTCATAACACACATTGTTTTAAAGCAGCTTTGCAGAGAACCCTGATGTAAATGTTTATTATCAGATGGATCTGTGGAATACTCGATTCTGATTGGTCAGTCACCACATTTAGAGTTACATAATGCAGCTGCTGTCATTTTGTGACAATTGTTTTGTACACTGTTATGGCCTGTATGATAAATAACAAGCTGGTAAGAATTTAAAACAGTTTCATCAAAAATCAATATCTTTTATTGTCATAATTATTCTTGTGTAGAAATGTTGTGTAATAAGTACCATATCTCTTAATGTCCGTCTAAGTTTAAACTTGCCACTTGCTAGCAACTGCTTTCACGGAAGGTTTGCCTTCAAATATTTCAACTCAAATCAATATTTCACGTCTAATTATTTAGTTTTGTGACAAGTAGCCATGTAATAAGTGGGATAAAGTACATCCAGCCGGTTGTTATTGCAAAATAAAATCTGTGATTAAAAACTGGTTGGATGTACATATACTTTACTTATATTGTAATATCTTATTGTAATATCCATACAGATCTAGACACATTACAGATTACAGCTAGGCAATAATATAGATTGCATTTTGCAATGATATGAACTGAAATCTGATATAAAGTTTATAGTCAAAAATTTGGATGTTCTATATATCCAACTTTAAATATATAACTGGGCGATAACAGTGTACATTCTGCAACAACATTAATAATCAAGCAGCTGAAATTTGCTAAATGGTATATATGGTTTATCGTGGGTATGAGCTGATTGAAAACATCATGGCCTCATTTTGTGCACATCTCTCAAGGCACAATTGTCCCAGTTTGATCATCAATACAACATTGATTGTTGATCTCTGATACTGATACAACACTGATTTCTGTTCATTAATTTTAAATATTGATTCAGCCATACATGCATAAAATCAAATCTTCAGCAATTACATTCTTCTTGATTAAAGCTTTAAGCAGACAGTCTATTAAAAATCAGTCTACAGTATTTCCTACTATTTAGAGCCCTACAGTTATTTGATATACACAAACAAGAAGACAGTTTGGGGATACACACCAGCTTCTGTCAAATTCCACCCACATAATTCAGCAACAATTAGATGAACGATTAAAAAAAAACATTGAAAATTGGTATGCATCTGCTTTAGTGGGCATCCTTACATACCCTCTAATAGGGCTACATGAAAAAAAAACAAAAAAAAAAACAAATAGGCGACAGCAGCCAATCAAATTGTAGTGCCTAAAAATGGACAATCTGAATGACCGTTACAGAAATGGACACACTCATACATTGTGTGTGAATATCTTTATCTTTAAGTATTTTTTTCTTTTATCAGTAGCTAGCAGCTGAGTGTCACCAAGAGAGCCTAAATAAAGCATGATGCTGCACTGGACATGGAGTGAGCTGAAAAACAGAGAGAATGGTAGAGGGAATGAAAAGAGATAGGTGGATAAATGAGCAGCAGGGGAACGAGGTTTATAGTTCTGCTTCTCTTTGTGTGTACAGACAGGATGGGAGCAAAAGGGCACAAACTGGAGGCAGAGTACAGATGACGGCATGCAGCATCTATCTATGAATATCACCCAACTGCGAGCAATGGAAGATTTCAGGCTGTAAGCAGTGAGTGAATGGGACAAACAATAGTGCTGATGGGTTATTTTACTCCAATATTACACCAGTGTTGTTCCTCAGGGAGACAAATTTACTGAATGTCACCCCAAGTTGTTTTTATTCATTCATTCATTCATTCTAAAATACTCATCAGTACTGTTTGCTTTGGGGAAACATCAATATTACTATTGCTGGTAGCTGTGATTTAAACAATACCAAAACCTCAAAGTACTAAACTTAAGCATGTAACGGTGAAATAGACATAAATGATTCCCCAAATCAAGCAGCTTCTTGGCTACTTTTGTAACTGACATTTTTAACAATTTTATTGTTCAACGTTAATTTTGCCTGGTGGATTATAAAATGGCATGCATACATACATACATATATATATATAAATTGATGTCCATGAAAAAAAAAAAAAAAAAAAAAAAAAAAAAAAATATATATATATATATATATATATATATATATATATATATATATATATATATATATATATATGCATGCCATTTTATCATCCACCAGGCAAAATTAACGTTATATATGTTATATATATATATATATATATATATATATATATATATATATATATATATATATATATATATATATATTTTTTTTTTTTTTTTTTTTTTTTTTTTTTTTTTTTTTTCTATGGACTTCAATTTATTAAAAATGATTAAATTATTCATTAAAACAAATTAGAAAACATGAGGGAAAATGCCAGATCTTTGTTAAAATGTAGAATAAATGTTCCTTCCAAGAGAAACATACATCAGTGAATGCAGGGAGGGAAGGAGGGAGTGTATGTGGGTGATGGCCTTCAGTGTGCTGAATGGTGGCTTTACTCAAAAACACCAGATGAGTGTGGCATGTTTTGCTCTAACAGCTCTCTGGGATTTCATTATGTAACTCGAATGACTCTTCAGATTCCTTAAACAAAGACCTTATTCGCTGCACTGAGATAGACAGAGGGATGGAAACTGGAGCTTTCACATAATAATAATAATAATAACAATAATAATAATAATAATAATAATAATAATAATAATAATAATGAACAGTAACTGAAGAGTATGTTTACCACCTATTCTTGTGAAAAGTTCATTTAAAAAATCTGATGCACAGATAGATGCTCTCCATATATTAAATCCACATACTGACTAGAAAATAAATCCAGACTTTCATAATTTGATAAAACTTGTGAATTTGTGGTTAATATTAATCTAGAATATTTTAGCTCAACTAACACTAACACAACTAAATGTCAGTTCATAGCCTTGCCTGTGCTCCTACAGAAACTGCTAGCTTTCAAATGTGTCTACAAAACCACAAAGCTTGTACCACTGCAATGACAAATACCATACTGCTTCCATGAGAGTCAGAAAATACAAATATCTCTCTCTGAAACTGCTGAAGTGTGTGATCTGCAACCTTCTTTAGCCTGCTGCTTTTATTGTGAATAATATGCAAGCTGATTCACTTTCTAGAAAGAAAAGCAATTTGTAAATCAATAACTCACTTGTATCATATCATCTATGGAGTTGAAATGACAGTCTTTGGCCTCAATATACTTCAAGCAAAAGTATGAACAAGTGTGAAATAGCAAAATCTGTTTTGTTTGGAGTTGTTTTCAGTGGTTTGAAGCAACTGGCAAGTGCAAAATTTTACAGAAAATGTAAAATAAAGTCTCAGAACCATTGAGTTCATGAGAGGAAAAAAATCACTTGAAAAATAACATTTATACAGAAAATATGTCATTGTAAAATGTATAAGTCCTTGAGGCAAATTTGTTTCCCACAGGAACAGGGATCCTAATATGAAAATTTGAGTTATTAATTTAAACAAAGTAGTGGGGCTGATGGCAAATTTAACCATTCTTTTCTAGGTAACTATACATCCCATAATTTCAGTAAATGCAACTAGCCACAAAACCTTCATGTACAGTACCATGTTGTATGAGGATAACAAATTGCTTATTATAAATTAAAAAAGAAACATAAACTTTCTATTTGTGCTTCTTGTCATTGTCTTCCTAATGAATGTTGATTTTGTGTTGTTGAGTTTGCTGTGGCAGCTGATTGGATCCTGTGATTAGTGTCATTAATGTGATCATGGAGCATTTGTCTGTACAAACACACACACGCTCACCCGTCCAGCCGGACATCTGGCAGACTCCTGTTGAGCGCGATCATGTCACTGGCCATAAGGTTGAATTGATTGATTTTAAAGAGCTCTTTCATCTTCTCCTGCTCATCTTTGGGAATCACCACAGCCTTCCCCATTTCACCTGGTGCCTCATGGGTGCGAGACATCACCGCTGGAACACAGAAAGCAGGAAGGCAGTCAGTGTGAAATATTTAGAAAGAGTGCTTAGTTTCTAAAACATGTGCCCATGTATTTATTCCACACATTTTCTCTCATGTTGGTTCGTTAGAAAAGTGTCAGCTATGACATCTAAAAAGGTGTAATGTGTAATCACCATGCCTATTCCCATGCTAATAGTTGTTATGGTAATAAGTTGATCTAACTTATTTTCATCTTCATATTATTGACATCGTCATATTATTAACATCTTCATAGTCTTATTGTGCAATAACCTGCTCTGCCTCTGAAACTATACTTTTTATTTCAGCTAACATTACAAACCCTTCTGTCATATAGACATTCATTTTCAGTCGTCCAATGCATTCCTAATGTATAACATGAATCCTGCCTTTCATTATTTTTTGTTAAGCATCCTTTTACACTTGGACATTAATATTTATACTTTACTTCAGATATGGAAATAAAATTTGTTGCAAAAACATGTTGACTTAGATATAAGATAAAGAGGCTAGAAATGAAAATAACTATAATATAAATTCAAATGAATATACAAGTTTATATATAATATTAAAATGAATAATAATATAACAAAATAAAATTAATAAGCTCAGAAAAGCACAACAGTCCGTTTGACAGATATACCTGTACAGTGTGGTTTGAACTGAACACAAAGCAGATTTTCAGTGGCTCTGCTGCAGGTAAAATCTGTCTAAACTGACAGCAGTGTTCTGAACCACTGAACCATCAACACAGACACTTTCTGTCCTTGAAATGTGCCTTAACACTGTTATCAAACAGAGATTACAAAGACAGCAAGCAAATCAACATGAACACTTTCAGAAAAACACACTCAACATGTTTTGATCATGAGTTCTGTTACTCCTCATCCATAATCGTAACATTAGTTATATTATTTCCCTTTCAGTCGGTCACTCTCGATGTCACATCGGATGACTGACGAATTGGGATCTCGCTTAGAGAGACCAATCCACTTGGAGTGTAAACTAAACAAGCCAATGCACATTGGCATGTGGTTATTGCATCCAGCTGTCGCTGATCACAGCATGAGTATAAGTAGGCAGCCTATTCAGCATTTCACTTTGGAGCAGAGCGATCATATCATTCTGCTCCTGACTACTCTACTGAGAGAAGAAGACTGAATGAGTTGAGCGTGCTCTTTGAGAGCTGTTCATGTTGGTTGTACGGCACTTTAGCGGTGGTGGTTTCCCGTGTTGAGTGGGTTGAACACATCAGGCTGCACTACCCCTTGTTTGTGTTGCAGACGGCCATCTCCCCTGTACGCTTCAGCACACTAAAAGAGCTTTTTCCCTAAAAGAGCATTCGCTGGTGCATCTTTTTAAAGACGACGTTGTGTGGCAAACTCAACATTACATCTTTGTAAAGACAATGTGGGTCTTGCTATAGACAACGTATCACCCGGGTATTTCTGGATGGGTTCGTTACCTGGCGCTGGGTTATGGTCACGATCGCTGCCTCACGTGCCTGGGCATAGGTGGTGTTTGTGGATGAATCACTTTCTCATTGTGAGAAGATGATCATCTTGGAGTCGCGGGCCAAGCTTTGTTTCCTCAAAGGGGTGGAGCTTTGTTGCCTCTGCCTCAATCTAGTTCTCGTCATGGTGGCAGTCAGGCGGGGCTACTTTAGGCAGTAGCATGGGCGGTCTGAAGGTAACAGTGATGTCAAACCCTCCAGGGAACCAACCCTTGGGGGACCATCGCTCCTCTTGCACTCTGCAACCAGTTGTGCTGCCAATGGAACGTGCTGGGCCCTCTACAAAAAGCGTACCAGCAGTATCCTTTGGCGCTCTTCTCGACGACCAGATGTCGATTGCTGCATCAGTGGGTGAGCTGAAGCTTTCTGGAAAGGAAGATTTGGCTGTGCTGCTGTCCTCCGGAACTGTAGCAATGCCTGAATCAGATCTGGAAATAACGGCTATGCTTTCCCGGACTGCCATAGGGGTAGGGCTTGAGTGGATACTCCCACTGTGTCCCGAGCCCTCAAGGTTGGACGACTTGTTCTTCGGGGTGCTCCGCGCTGGTTCTCAGCGCCCCGCCTCGGTGTCTTTCTTCCCAGAGGTGCATGAGGAACTCACCAGGTCATGGACGGCACCTTTTACTGCTGGAAATGGATCTGCTGGTTCGTCCTCCCTCACTACCCTTGACGGTGGTGCAGCTAGGGGGTATGAAGGGGTCCCCCCGGTGGAGTGGTCGGTTGTGATGCAGCTGTGCCCTAGTACCGCCTCCTCCAGGCAGGGCGAACTGCGCCTCCCCTCCCGGGTCTGTAGGTACTCGTCTGGCCAGCATTGCCGATACAGCCTGTGGAGAAGCTGCCTCCGCCTTACATGCTACGGCGTTACTGCAGGTTGTTCAGGCTAAAGCACTTAGGGACCTGCACGCGGGTGGTCATGATTCGGAAGTTCTAAAAGAGCTTGGAACCGCAGCTGATGACAAAGGTCACAGTGAGTTCTCTGGGTCATGCCATGTCCACACTTGTGGACCAAGAGAATCACCTCTGGTTGTGTCTGGTCGACATGAGGGACACCAACAAAGTTTGGTTCCTCAAGGTCCCTGTATCCCAGACCAGCCTTTTCGGTGGTGCAGTCGAGAACATGGCCCAGCAGTTCTCTGCTGCACAGAAGCAGACTGAGGCGGTCTGACCTTCTGCCCAGTGGGCAGCTGCAATTGTCCGCCGGCCGCAGTGCCCCAGCCTGCTCGTCTCTGAAGGCGGCCCCCTGTGTCCGCCTCCACTCCTGTGGTGCATCCGCAGCAGCCTTAAGCAAACGGCGCTGTGGAGCTGGGCATAGGCAGGCCGCCCCGCCCATCCAGGCCCTCGTCAACCTGGCGGTGAGCGGAAGAGCAAGAGGCCTCGGGACGGGCGACAGAGAGACAAGGAATGCTCGAGTGCATCCATCCCTGAGTTTGGTTTGCAGCGATTGACCCAAAGGATGCATACTTTCATGTGTCAATCCTTCCGAACCACAGACCATTGTTGCAGTTTGCGTCCGAAGGACTAGCATCTCAGTACGAAGTCTTGCCCTCCAGGCTGTCCCTGTTGCCCCGTGTCTTCACAAAAGTTGTGGAGGCAGCCCTTGTTCCCCTTAGAGAACAGGGCATTAGCATTCTCAACTACCTCATCAACTGGTTCATACTAGCTCAGTGTCAGGATCAGGGACTTGCTGCTCTCACACTTCACACTTCAGAGAAAAGAGCAAACTCTCCTTGGAGAGGATCTCTTTTCTCGCTATGGAGTTGGATTTGGTCGAGCACGCCTCATGCAAGGACGTTCTCAGTCGGTGTTGAACTGCCTGAATATGTTCAAGGGCAGGACAGCGGTCCCACTGAAACAGTTTCAGAGGCTCCTGGGTAGAGCCCTGCACGGGCCTCAAATCTAGGCCCGAGCCCGGCCCTGGCCCGAGACGCTCAGGCCCTAGCCCGACCCGTGTCCGACAGCTCATCAGAATTATCAGCCCGAGTCCGACACGAGCCCGTGTTTTTATTTATTTATTTATTTATTTTATTACACAGCGGAAGCCTGCCCTATTTGCAACAATTAAAAAAATGGGTCAGTTTTGTGTTATGTTTCTTTTCATTTCTTTATCAAGTTGATTTAGAAAAATGTTTGGAGCATTTTTTTTAAATGACGATTAACGTTAAACAGCCGAGCCGCCGACAGCGAGTAGCCTAAAAACATATTTAATCAATTAAAACCTCTCAAATTAACGCTAATACTTTACTTGGCTACAATAAAATCCATATATAAAACACTTCAAGCATATCAAACAGACAGTTTAATAAATGTTTATTTATTAAACCACAGTGAGTAAAATAAAATAAAAAAACTGAAATACTGAGGCAGGCTCGCAACAGCGCTCGCAAAAGAAATGAGAAATAGCCTACAATCTAAACAAATTAAATTAATTAAAAACAAACTTGCAGGTTATCTTACCTCAAAAATGCACCACAGAATATGTCCATTCTTTTTTCGATTAGTTTCCAACAGTTAAACGAAAATAAAGTCCAGTCAAATGAAAAGTTAGAACAGTCTCTTACAGAGCATCGTGGAGAAAAAGAATAGCCTCCAGAGTGGAAGGTTTTTAACCCCAGTCCTCCTCTCTTCTATCACCCTTCCCGCTGCGCTGAAGACACGTTCGCTGCTGCTGCTGCTGCTGACAGGACACTAAACACAGCGCGAGCCAGTCTTGACAGTTGCGGTAGCAGGGTCTCGTGCTGTTTACATTTACATTACTTTAGAGGCCTCTAATAGCTACAACTACAATAAGTGGATATAAGTGAAGTATAATCGTGGGTCGCGCTGATGGAAAAGCGTGCGTGTGTGAGACTGTCATGTCAGTATGTCAGTTTAATTATAACGGGTTGAATTATCAGATTATGAATGGTATGAGGTTATGAAATGTCTTTCTATGTTTGTTTTTCTATCGTCAAAACAACATAACGTCAACTTCTCATTTTTTTATTTAATGTCTAAAAATATAAATAGAAGGATAACCCAAAAAAGGCCCGAGGCCCGGCCCACATGTGAGCTATAACGTGAAAATTGGCCTGAAGCTCGGCCCTAGTGGCATAAATAAGTCGGGGCCCGTCGGGCTCGGGCTGAAATGCAGGGCTTTACTCCTGGGGCATATGGTAGCTGCAGCGGCAGTTACACCGCTCACTCTCGACGTCACATCGGATGACTGACGAATTGGGATCTCGCTTAGAGAGACCAATCCACTTGGACTGTAAACTAAACGAGCCAATGCACATTGGCATGCGGTTATTGCATCCAGCTGTCACTGATCACAGCAAGAGTATAAGTAGGCAGCCTATTCAGCATTTCACTTTGGAGCAGACCGATCATATCATTCTGCTCCTGACTACTCTACTGAGAGAAGAAGACTGAATGAGTTGAGCGTGCTCTTTGAGAGCTGTTCATGTTGGTTGTACGCCGCTTTAGCGGTGGTGGTTTCCCATGTTGAGTGGGTTGAACACATCAGGCTGCACTACCACTTGTTTGTGTTGCAGGCGGCCATCTCCCCTGTACGCTTCAGCACACTAAAAGAGCTTTTTCCCTAAAAGAGCATTCGCTGGTGCATCTTTTTAAAGACGACGTTGTGTGGCAAACTCAACATTACATCTTTGTAAAGACAATGTGGGTCTTGCTATAGACAACATATCACCCGGGTATTTCTGGATGGGTTCATTACTTCAGCCAGTTGAGCCTTCGGGTCAACTGAGAAAAGAGCAAACTCTCCTTGGAGAGGATCTCTTTTCTCGCTATGGAGTTGGATTCGGTCAAGCACGCCTCATGCAAGGACGTTCTCAGTCGGTGTTGAACTGCCTGAATATGTTCAAGGGCAGGACAGCAGTCCCACTGAAACAGTTTCAGAGGCTCATGGGGCATATGGTAGCTGCAGCGTCAGTCACACCGCTGGGGCTGCTTCATATGAGACCGCTTTAACACTAGCTCCATGGCCGAGTCCTGAGGTGAGCGTGGCTACGTGGCACTCACCAGGTCCGAGTCACGAGACATGCTTACGCCTTGAAGTGGAACCTGTTCGTCGAGTGGTGTTCTTTTCTCATCGAGAAGACCCCCGTAAATGTCCAATCAGAGTCGTGCTGTCTTTTCCGGAGCAGGGGTTGGAGAGAAGGCTGTCTCCCTCAAGCCTTAAAGTCTACGTGGCTGTGATTGCTGCCAACCACGACCCCGTGGAAGGGAAGTTGGTGGGGAAGTATGACCTGATCATCAGGTTCCTTAGGAGGGTGAGAAGGCTAAATCATCCACGACCCCCCTATACCTGCTTGGGACCTGTCTCTAGTGCTCAAAGCACTACAGCAGGGCCCATCTGAGCCTTTGCAGACAGTCGAGCTGAAGTTTCTGTCAATGAAAACTCTGCTCCTGCTTGTATTGGCCTCCGTTAAGAGGGTAGGGGACCTGCACGCATTTTCGGTCGACAATTCGTGCCTAGAGTTCGGTTCCCCAGGTAATCCTGAGGCCCCGGCCTGGCTATGTGGCCAAGGTTCCCACTACTCCTTTCAGGGATCAGGTGGTGAGCTGGAGGAGGCAGACCCAGCCCTAGCTTTACTTTGTCCTGTTGAGATGCTACGTAGACAGGACACGTAGACAGGACACAAAGCTTCAGGACCTCAGATCAGCTTTTTTCTGTCACGGAGGCTGGCAGAAGGGAATGCCATCTCTAATCAGAGGATGACCCACTGGATAGTGAATGCCATCACCCTGGCTTATCAGGCACAGGGTGTGCCCTGCCCGTTCATGTTACGAGCTCACTCTACTAGAAGTGTTGCATCCTCCTGGGCTCTGGCTCATTGCACCTCGCTGACAGATATTTGTAGAGTTGCGGGCTGGGTGACCCCCAACATGTTTGCTAGATTCTATAGCCTTTGTGTGTTCCCACCTCAAACGGGCAGAAGCACTGAGAGGCCACGGCTTCGGGTAGGCTTGCTAAAACTGCTTCACAGAGTCCATATCGTAGACCCTGTCAAGCTTGTTTAGTTTACACTCAAAGTACACTGGTCTCTCTAAGCGAGATCAAAATTTGTCGGTCATCCGACGTGATGTCTCCATTCCCTCCTCCAGGGAATGAGGGTTACAAAACGTAACCGAGACGTTACATTCTCATCTGAAATATTTCAGAACTGTCATTGAAACAAAGTACTGTAAAGCTGTATATATGTAATAATTGTCCAAAAAATCATTAAAATGCATATATAAATCATATATTTGAAACTTCAGGCTTTTATGGCTCATATAGTATGATATAGGAAACAAAAACACCTCAATTTTATTCAGAGGCACAAAGTTAGCAAAAATATGTAATTTAATGCAGATGCTGATATTTGTATGGCCAAAGTGTAAGATAAAATTCTGATGGCTATTAAAAGTAAATCTATCACATTTTTTATAACAGTATATAAAAATGCATGTAAATATACAGGTATGTAAGAAAATATTTAAATGCTTCGTTTTATGATCAAAGCTCTATAGTTTTGTAGTGTAGTAAACCTAAGTTGCTTATCTCCAATACATGTTCAACTTTATATTATTACTATATCACTAACAAGATGCTCTCCTAAAACTCTAAAGTAGCACATGTCTGCAAGGGCTAGAAAATTAATGAATCATCTCAAGGACTATCAACCTTCTACAAACAACCATGCATCTGATTACTAGGAAATAACATTTATAAAACTAAACATAAGAACAAATTAATCAATGAAACCACCAATAGATACAAACTCATAATTATTACCTTGCAAAACTCACTGCCACAATGCTAGGATGCATTCTAAGTGATTTATATTCTACAATATTATTAAAGGCTGCTCTCTGCCACCTAGATTTATCAACGTCTCTTTCTATAAACGAATATTCTCAGCTCTCCCAGAGCCATAGATCCATCTGCTGCTGACCAGGTTAAGAAGGTTCAATCCAAACCACTCAAAGCCAATCTCAGGCCACATTAATAGCTTGTCTGATTTGATGGATTTCTCAGTTAAGAGGTCAGTGTGAACCTGGAGGTCTGCATAGACATGTTTAGGCAAAATCACCCTGCTTTATGCATTTCTGACAGAGAACTAAACATGTTACAGTGTGCAGCAAAACGTGCCAATATAATCGGGAGTGCTGTGACTGCAGTATGACGAAGAGCAACTCATCAGACAATAACGGCAAGAATGAAACTCTGCAGCACTGCTTCTTAACATTCCTCTTCAACCTTCACAGTATTTCAAACCAGAACACCGGGGGATTTGATATACCCTCATACACTGCTGTCTTACTTAGCTGGTTAATCCAAAAATAGCATCCATTTTGACACAAGGACAGCCCATAATATCATGTCATCGAAAGAAATCTGGAAGCATTGTCCCATTATTGGCACTATTGTTCTGTTCCAAAACCTATTGAACTGCCTCCATAAGCTGTATTTTAAGGCATAATAGTCACAATCCCGATGCAAAAGCCACCACGTTTTGGACACATTTCAAGGCAGCAATGTTTGTAGCCTTTGTGGAGAAGACAATGTACTGTGCTCGAATGTACCACATTGAGTAAAAAAAAAAAAAAAAAAAAAATACTGTAAGTAACCCAAGATATCAGACATAGTTGAAGAAAGTTAGTTCCAAGTCAATAAGGTGTTAAAGTTAATTTAAGGTTAAAGTTAATTTAAGGCTGGAATACACTACACAACTATAAAAAAAGAAAGCAGAAACAGATTTTAAAACACTATGCATTAAATACTTTCCAAACAGGAGGAGAGTTTTTTTTTTTTAATGAATCATGCAAGGTGATTAACAAAGGTTTGTAGTAGTCTGTTATTTGCTCCATTATTTAACACCTCCAAAAAAAGCATGTCTTAAAGGGGTGGCTGATTGCGGTTTCACTTTTTTAACATTAGATAGTGTGCAATGTTGCTGTTTGAACATAAACGATATCTGCAAAGTTGCAGCGCTGAAAGTTCAATGCAAACAGAGAAATCGTATTTTAAAATTCTGGCAGTGTAATGCCTACAAAAACGGCTGGTAAGGGACTACAATGAGTTACTTCCTAGGTCCGATAAGTCACAGACCCAGATAAACCCTGCCCCCGGGAACATGTAACGAAGGGGGCGAGGTCATGCTGTGCTGCTTTAGAGAAGAGGAAGAAAAAACTAGGGGTGCACGTAAAAATCTATTCATATATAAATCACGATTCTATCTTCTAACGATTCTAATGGATTCACAAGTTTCAAAATCAATGTTAATACTGTTCCTTGCGTCGCTCTGCACACACTGAGGTGAGGGGTGGGAAGTTCAGGCGCACACTCTGCGGTTTAGCGAATCACAACACACTGAGCCAGCTAACCAATCTCAGCCAATTGTGTATTTCTGAGGGAGGGGCTTCATAAAAACAGGAAATGATTGAAGCATTTGTGAGAGAAGGGACAGAGCGGTGTGGATTAAAGGTAAATTATGTGAAAAATTATGTGTTTTTTTAAAAAAAACAAAGCATGAACACGTTAAACTGCACCCTATAAACACAATCAAGCCTAGAAAAAAAAACAGTCAACCACCCCTTTAACCCACCTTGCGGTTGTGTTGTTAGATTTTGCACACATTCTTTTTAACATCGGCTTTGCTTATTTGTGACCCAGCACTTATTTGTGATGTTCTTGATATATTGGGTTGATTATTATGGATGTGAGCTGGCTGCATCTGTGTTCTTTAATGACTTGCGTATTTCACAGAACTTTTCCCTGGCCCTATGTGTTTTACAATAATCTCAACATGTTTGATATCCTCTGACTGAATGGAATTAAAGTCTGAGACTTCAGTTTAAAATGCAGTCTGTGAAGAGGGTGATGTGTAATTAATGATGTGGCAATTAAGACGGAGATGTCTGCATGTCTGCATTGATCCCAGTACGGTATTTATTTAGCAATAAGATCATATTTGAAGCAGCCTCTGTGCTCTCTTTAAGGCGGCTGTTTAAATGATACATATACTACAGCCATTTAAAGAGAGAACAACAGATCAATTGGCTGCATAGTAAAGCTAAAAATAACCCAAAGGTTATGAACAGACTAAAAGCAAAATTATCTTCCCTGGAAATGATATTTGAAGATCTGTCTCAGTAAACTGAATTCTGCACATGAAAGAAGTGTGGTGCTGCACAGCAGGAATGAAGACTGAAGTAGACTGGATCTATTTTTTGCTACACAAAGCAAAACGTTGCCAGATTCACAATCATCTATTTTTGATAAAAGTAAACACACTTTTATCTCCACTCACAGGATGTTATACTTTGAAACTGTCGCACAATGTGCAAGAAGCAACGTAGTATCATTTTGCAAAAATTATGCCACAGGCACACTTTCCCAATGAGCTTGGGTTGCTGTTTTGTCTTAGGCCAGTAAATAAACAACTACTGAGAACATCCAAACAAGCTAAAACATTTAAGACCCCTATATAGCAACCCTAGTCACATTTTAGTTTGGGGACCAGTTGTCAGTATTAATTAACTTTTAACTACAGCTTTTGCCTCAATAAACTCCTAATTTGCTGCTAATGAATAGTTAGTAAGGTAGTTGTTAACTTTATGTATGGGGTTGAATTAAAGGGTCAAAAATATTGTCATGCAGAAAAAGCCATTGATATGTGTTTTATGCGTACTCATAAACAGTCAATATGCTATGCATGCTAATAAGCCACTAGTGAGTAATAGTGAGAATTGGTGTTACCAAATTTTAGGCTATATGTTACCTTTTAAAGATGTGCATTTAATTTATGGACAGAGTAAGAACATGTGATTAAACATATGTCCACAGTTCATTTGGATGATAGTTTACACACATTAACTTCAACTTAATGTTGTTAAACTACTGATTACATGCCAGAGGAAGTGGAATTCTTATTCACATTTATTTTACCAGGCAAAATAGAGAAAGATTCATATCAGAAGATCAGTGATATACTGTGCCAAATACATTTGATATCTAAGACATTTGCTAGCCAATAAAGTTAAACTTTGTTAATTTTCTAACTAATTAGGAGGATTAATATGTAATAAGAAATCAGGCAAAGAGATACAGATCATAATTATCAAGCAATTATGGATCCAAAATCATGCACTGTATGAGAATTACTGAAATGTATAAAATTCCCTGCTTGAAACTGAACTTCCAAGGTCTGTGTTAGGTCCTTAACCTTTAGATAACCACCCCTCGACATCAGGGCTGAGCTAATCACTGCCGATAACCTCAGTAAGAAAAGACCTTCAAACTGGCTCGACCTCATAAAAAACGATCTAGCATAAATAGCCGACAGACTGCAGTGCTTCTAAGCCCTGCTCTTTCAGCACTGTGACTGCTTAGACCTCATCTGACTGTTTAATACCCTAATAGCTTTCCTGCCATTATTAAATCCTGAATGCATGGTTATAGATTGTATTTAAGACAGACACAGGCTTCCTGTTTTGTCCACTTTATTAGAGGCAACAAGCAGACCACAGAATCTAAATTCATAACAAGGCATTTGATGTACTTGTGCTATAAAGGTTTCGAGAAAGACTGTGATTATGGTTGCTGGTAGACCACATCTAAACCTGAAAGCAGCTTACGGTACGAGTTAAACCTGTTTACCATGCAAAGCACTGGAGTGAGGACAAGGATCTGATAGTGCTGGGATTAAACAGTAAGAAATGAGCAGCTAGTGAGCACACTTCAGGAGATTTCGCGATCAAAAAACAATGACAAGTCATTTCATTCTCAAATAGGAAAAGAAACAGAAAAAATATTCCCATATTTTGAGAAATGATTAATCTTATATTGTGAAGCAATATACTTATGTTTAATGTAAAAAGCTTTAACTGAAATATTTTGAACGTTTTGGACCTGGATTTACCCAATGTTCTAGAAATGTATGTGCAATAGTGCATATTTATTTAGATAATGCATATTTAAACATTACATTTCAGAAAACGTGTAATACTAAACTATTGTCCTGCAGGGGAACAAGGGAATATGACATTGCTAAAAAGAACATTATTTTGTGTATTTGGTGTAATGCAATGTGTTTATGTGGTTTGAGGTTCAAAAAACACATTATTTTCCACATAATGTACATTATTGTTTCTCCTCTATGCCCCGCCTTTCTGAAAAGCACCGATTTTTACAAAGCTCATCGCTCTGAAAAGCGAGGTGTACACTGATTGGCCAGTTATCCAGTACGTTGTGATTGGCCGAATACCTCAAGCGTGTGATGGAAATGTTACGCCCCTTACCATACTTTGATGCCGTGTCCCGGCATTACCAGACAAAACCAATAAAACACATTACAAACAAAGCATTTGTTGCATCAAGCGTTGACAAAAACACAGCACAAACAAAAAACAATTACTGCATTTGTGATTGCATAAACTACAAACA
The DNA here is from genome assembly GCF_018340385.1 of Cyprinus carpio. Lineage (NCBI taxonomy): Eukaryota > Metazoa > Chordata > Actinopteri > Cypriniformes > Cyprinidae > Cyprinus > Cyprinus carpio. The sequence goes on from NC_056605.1 coordinate 2,585,039, forward strand.
ACAATAAACACAAAACACACAACCGCAACTCTAAACTGATAAAAAACAAACCACAAACCCACACCACACTGCTCAAAATTCACGTTTGAATCATCAGTGGCAAATCCTTTACATATGAAAACGTACTTACAGGCTGTGAGTCAGAAGCGCCAGACTGTCCTTGCAAACTTGGAATTGCCGCACTTTATAGAAACACACCGGTAATAAGTAATTTCGCTTTCACAATGAAACACACAGCGTCTCCACAACATGGCGGCGGCAGCAACCGCGAGAATAAAAGTTATGCCTTCTTTTTGGCCTGAACTTTTGGGCGACGTGATGTAGACATGTGGGGGTGTGTTAGAATGAGCCGTTTTAGGTAGGCGTGGTTGATTTATAAAGAATATCTCTTTGGATTTGAGACTTTAGTCTTTGCAACTTTACAGATCTTCTTTATGCACCAAGAGCTTGTAACACTTCAAAGAGAAAGGAAAAATTTAAATCACATCATATGACCCTTTTAATATACTATGGGCAAGTATGGAGATATCTATTAGATTAAAAATTTTACTGTTAACCATTAGTTAAATCATTATTTACTGAAAATGTTGTCATAGCTCTCAAATGTTATCTGTGTTTGGCACATTCTAACTTGGCGATGCACTGCAAGGTTGGCATTTGCCCTCACAGAGATTACTTGTATAAAATAGAGCAATTGGAATACATTGCAAAACATATGACATCTCAAACTCAGGACGTGCAAAGTACACCGGCAGTATTTGTCAGCACGCTGCCCACAAGGCTATCACCGATGCACAATAGGTAGAACGTATGAAGAGTGGACACCTGCACCCCATGCAGCTAGATATTAGATAATAAATCTGTGATCTGTTAAATGGTCAGACTCACCTCTGAGTGCAGGCAGGAGTGAATGGTCCTTCTTGTTGTCACATTTGTTACACTCACTGAAGTACAGCAGCAGGAAGACATCCACTAGCACCCAAACCAGAGAGGTGGTCAGCACCACCTTACAGTACACAAAGCGTCTCATGAGCCTCTGCTGGCGTCAGGACCCCACAGATGGACAGATGAGAGGGACACAGGAGATGGGGCAGGGGGCGATGTGACAGGACACACTATGAGACGTCATCCCACTGAAAGATTTCAAGAAAAGCATAAATATTAGTTGGATCTTTCTTTGCAAAACTCTTATATAGAGCAGATACACTATTAATTTCGCCTTTAGAAAAGATTCATACCAAAACATCAAACTGAGTTAAAGACCAAGTCAGATCAGTATAATAAGCAAATCTGAAATAAACCCTGATTCTCTGTTCAGTGTACTACTCATTGTTAAAGTCAGATCAAAAACCACTCTCGAAAAGGTATATAACTTTACTATAGAGTATGCAAGTATATAAATGAAATACTTGCATTCGATTACAAACATTGTGTCCAACATTTAAAATGCACTTCACGTTTTGCAATATGCATTCCCATTTCTCTCTGGTTAACTATTAAAGGGATGGTTGGCTGGTTAACCTGCTGAAAGATGCTGTAACTACTATAGTTAAATACTATTTTCTAGGGCCATTATTATAATATTATATCTGTCTAACTAAGTAATATTGCAAAACGATAAGTAAATGCAAAAGTTTTTAAAATAATTGTATCACCCCTTGTTAGTTACCACCACAGTAAGACAAAAACAAAACAACCTAGGTTAACTGTAAATATGTGCCTCTATGCAAAAATTCATCACAGTTTCCAGCTGAAATGATCACTAGAGGCAATAAAACACCAACAAGCTTTATTCCCTTTCCCATAAATTCTAATTACAAGTGCAGATTTGAGCAGATTATCACTTTTACCATAGTACTCCATAGTGCATTTGTAAATTAATGCATTTCGACATTTGCATTACATAACCAGCTCCATATGTACAGCTTTTCTGACGTGGCAAGCTTGCTCGGTAGCTCACCTGGTATAGCATAAACCAGGTTTAGCGCCACTCATGGGACATTTCATTTGAAAACTGATGGGATAAATTACTAACAGTTTGAAAAGTTGCCAGATTTCACATTCATCTCTTTGAAATAAAACAGAATGCGCCTTAAGCACCATTTACTGGACTTTTTACTTTGAAAGCATTGCAAAATGTGAGAGATATAATTATAATATACAATACTATAGCAATAATGTTGACAAGCTGCCCATGAGGCCATAACCACTGATGAACGGAACACAAAATAGCTGCGTCCCAAATGTAGCACTATACACTATGCACTTGTATGTAGTGTATGAATTATATAAGGTTATGTTGTCATTCATAATCAGAGTCTGATGGCCCCTTCCACTTCGTTACGTAATTAAAGCTCCGACAGTTGAGTGCATGAAGTGTCCAACATTCCACACTTCTTTTTTTTCGGTTATTTGAGTGCATCATCCAAGTATTTAAAGTGGAAGATACAAGCTACTCATCGTTTGTCATAAACAACAGCACTGCAGCATTTAGTTACTGTGCATTACACTACTTGATGGGGGGAAAAATAAAGTTTCTCAACACTAGAAACTAAACTATTTTGAAGACAGCTCAGCTATTACTAAAAATAAGTCGTTATTGTTATTATTATGAGTTTGTTTGTTATTTTACAGCTTTGATGTCTCAAAATGTTGCAAGCGAGGGATGTGACACAATAAGATCACTCCTGTACGAAGTGCTTCTCTTGTTCTCTCTGTTCCTCCCTCCCCCTTCTCTAGGCTCTATCCTGCAGTCTGGAAACAGTACACTTGCTCCAGACTGTCTGTCCTTTTCCTCCAGGGAATGCCTGGACAGCACACAGTAAACACAAACTCCAGAATCGATTCGATATACTCAAAAGCACAAGCTGAGAATGAACACTGGAAAGAGTAAAGCTATCAGACAAACACATAGAGCAGATGATTTCATTGCACTAAAACATGTGTATTATGAATATTATTAAAGGAATGGTTTATCTTCAAAATACAGTATGGACAGCATCTGTGATGTGCTGTCGATTACCAGAGAACATTTTTTGGATTTGCCCCTCAGTTTTTTAAAATAAACAACAACCATGTTTGCAGTAATAAACTTAAGATGAAGTCTATTGGACAACATATTCCAGATGGTTATAACGGAAAAGTGCAGCTTGTTAAAGCACTTACATAAATTATTTAGTGTTTATTTATTTATTTATTCATTTATTTTTATATAAAAGTCCTGTTGCTGTACTTTTGAAGCAATGTGTATTATCACATCTATCCTGTTCAACGTCACTCCCCACAGACTTCCAATTTAAATCCATTATAGTGCACATGACCTTTGTTTGTTTGACTGTGGTAATAAAAATCATATCCCAGAAGCTGTGAACTCATGTTGAACTGGAAATATAACTTAAAAGGTAACACTTTACAGTAAGGTTTGATGTGTTAACATTAGTAAACTACATTATAACTACATTATTACAAACAATAACTGCATTATAACAAACAATGATCCATACTTCTAAAGCATTTGTAAATCTTAGTTAATTTTAATTTCAACATTTAGTAATCAATTGTTAAAATCTGGCTGTTATTATTATGAAACGGACCTGAGCTAACATGAACTAACAATACAATGCTAGTTGATAAAAATACAATAGTTGCATTTTTATTAAATAGCATTAACAAATATTAATAGATACTGTATCAAAGTTATCATAAATTAATGTGCTTAACTAGTGTTAATCTTTTTAAAAATAAAAGTATAAAGACTTTCTCATGACTTATGTAAGAAATTCCCGGTAACACTTTCCATGAAGCCCATATTTATAATATATTATAAGAGTATTCTTAAGGCATTATAATGAATGGATAATGCATTATATATACATATATAAAAAAAATAATACTTTATAATACTGTATGTTATATCATATAATGATTATTTATAAAAACAGTTTTAAAGTATTATAATATTTACTTATTTGTGGTTATAGTTTTCAAGATTTATAGCACAGTGAACATGTTGCATCAACTTAAGTTACAATGGATTATATTTCTCATAGTTATAACCTAATAAAAGACTTGTCATATCTTGTCATCTTTCTTTCATCTTTCTTACTTTACTTAAAGCAATCAAAGACCACTTAAAAGTATAATAATAATAATAATAATAATAATAATAATAATAATAATAATAATAATAATAATAATTCTCTCAAACAGCCATAAGATCAGATATCAGATCAGATGAATGTGTAATATGACACATTTGCTTTGAACTATTTTTATTGTAATATCAGTTTGATTATTTTGATGGTACCCTTTAGACAGCTGTTAAGTAACTCTGCATTACGTCAACTAGCAGTCATTGTATTAGTATTAGTAGCATGTCTGCTTAATATATGCTAACACTTTATTTTGATGGTTCCCCAATAAACAAACTTATTATAACTAACTTTGCAAGTACGTAAACATTCTACCTACCTTAACCTAAGCCTACTAATACTCTAATGAGAATTAGTTGACATTTAGTTGCAAAGTTGACCTAACACAAAAACATTGTTTTTTGTTTTTTGTTTTCAGTTGAAATTATTAACTAGCTTAAATTTCCTTCTCAAAAAACAACCAAAATTATAAAAAAGCTCACATCAAAATTGATATTAGCCTCACAGGGAACACTCAAATAACACTCCACACCTAACCACTTACAAGATGTAGTGCAGATCTTGTACTGTGCAGATCTTAAATAAACAATGTCAAGATATATAGTCCATTATACATGTAAAGGTAGATTTAGTATGGTGTTCATAATCTTAAAAGTTATAACCACAAATGTGTAAGCATTATAATGTATTATAATTGTTGTTATGGTTATTTATATCATGATACAACATATTATAAGCTTTTATTATTATTATTATTAATATTATTCAATATGCATTCATTATAATGCCTTAAGAATACTCTTATAATGTATTCTAAATATGGGCTTCATAGAAAGTGTTACTAAATTCCCTTACAATATAAAAATCAACATGCAATAAAATAGAGCTAACAAGTACTGAAAAAAAATCTCACAGCACAAGTAAACCTGCTGTAATATCAGATTTGATTACAAATGTTGTTGAGCATCTGCTCGGCTGTCCAGGGCTGCAGTGGCACCAGAATGAACTTCCCTCAGGAATATAACTGATTTAACAGGCCTCAACAAACCACTGAAAAGCACCAGTCGTGATGAATATCAACTAGACTACAGGATCAACTGTCCTTGGCCTGTTCAAGCACTGTTCATGATTTGTATAGATTATAAATACATGATGAAAGATTGTTGGTAACACTTTATTTTAAAGGTCCCCTGAAGTGGCTTGAAAGACCCAGCATTATTCTATGTGGTGACGTTATTTCAACTGAAACAGGAAGAGAGGGCAGGACATATCTAGCAGCCCCGCCCCTTTTTAAAATAGCCAATAGCGTTTTGTTTATATCTGCTCGGGCCAGAGCCGTTGAGCTCAGTAAAGCCGCATTTGACAGCCACAGTCTAACAGATTACCCCCTAGATTCAATATGAAACTCTTAGTAAAACAAATAGTGGTCATAATCATGCTGAGTTTTTAATATATGCCGACTCGCGCATATGATCTGCTCTGTGCGATCGTGTCCCTGGACCAGAGCTTACTCTCTACTGTGTGCGCTGCTGCAGTTCACGTGAAACAATGTGAAACCAGACCTTATTTGCACCAATCAAAGGCTTATTTAAACTATCTGAATCGTTCCCTCTCTCCTACATTGTGCACTACGAGCCATTCACTGTACAGGAAATAGTACACTGTGAACAAGTGACCGATCTCAGCCAGGTGCTTCAGCATCTATTTATAGTGCAGGAGGCGGGCGCTTCGGATTCTAGAGAGCATTTGATTGGTCAGAAAATTTGATGAGAAGATGAAGTATGATGTGACAAATCATTGAGGCGTTTTGGCGGAGGTGTCGAACCGCAAGCTTTGAACGCTTATATCTTCAAAACGCTAATTTTGTCACTTTTTTTGGAGCCCAGTGCTTTATAGATAACCTTAAGATTAACATATTGATACTAACATTAAAAAACTTTAATTTTGATTTCATGGGGACTTTAAGGACCTATTATCGCTATTAACTAGTTGCTTATTAACTTGCTTAGTACTAGCATTTTGGCTGTTTATTATTATTTATAAACCACATGGTGGCACTTTATTTTATAGTCCTGTTCCTCATCTACATACTGGTAATTACAATAAATAGATAATAACTAGATACCACCCCTAAACCAAACCCTAATCCTTACCCTAACCAGTAAATGTAGTTAATCATTATTACTCAGTACCTAAATGTAGGCTATAATTCCACTGTAACAAGGACACCTTAGAATAAAGTGTAACCTTAAATACTAAGTAAATAGGGATTGTTAACAAAATAAACTCCTAATTGGCTGCTTATTAATAGTTAGGAAGACAGCTGTTACAGTATGTTTAGGGGTAGGATTAAGGGATCTAAATCATAGTCATGCAAAATAAGACATCAGTATGTGGTTGGTTGCACTATATTTTACATTTTACATCTTTATTGTAGTTTAGGTTTTATAAGATGTTTGGATGGTTTTGAAAGAAGTCTCTTATGCTCAACAAGGCTGCATTTGTCTGATTAAAAATATAGGACAAATGAAAAATGTCTGAAAGTACACAATTCTGGAAGCAGAAAATTTTGACCTAGGCCAGTAAGCAACTGGTTACCATTGCCCTAGCAACCAAACAGAAAACCGTAGCAACTTATAAACATCTCTCAAAAACAACTCAGAACACATTCTCAGCTACATAGTAACTACTGGGCAAATCTATTTCAGCAATGCAATGAAATGTCTTAAGCCTGTATGGATGCATCAGTGCAAACATTTCAAATCTGTATGTCCTGTTGTCGGATGTAGCAGTGTAGTCCTTCAGAAATAGAACGGGCGTCTGTTTTCTTTCGGGATTCCAGTATAGACAAGTTCATTGATTATGATGAGTTTACTTTTGATGCAACGTGATGCTCTTATCTGGTGTAGACTTGTTAAAAGGTAATCACATTTTCTTTGAGAAGTTTAAAAAAATATATAAAATAATGAATGTAAAATTGAATTCTCTGAAATATTCCAGGCTCCTTTGCTTTTAAATGCATGCACTGTTTGATTTATTTTAGAGATTTGGTTAACCAGCAGACTGGTGTAAAGTCTAAAAACTCAGCCCTTCAGACTGGGGTGTACAGTTACCTCTAAGCTATTATCATTAGTGTCCTGAAACTCAAAACCCAAGAAAAGCATTGATTAGGTCTTAATTAAGAGGCTTTCACTTAACATTGGGCCTTTGCAAAGTCTGTTAGTCACAGTTTTATAGGGAATGAGACCTTGTTCATTTGAGGCCATAATTATTTGACATGCTTGCTAAGAGTTTACTAGTAACAAAGTTACTATTTTAGCTATGCATAATTTTAAGTCATTGTCTCAATGTCAAATGCCAAATAAGCAGAACTCACATAGAACAAGTTGCCTTACCTATGCAACTGAATAAATGAGCAGTGAGATCATTCACATATTTGCTGATGTTTCCAAAGTCAGTTTTGGTCATAGTGTACTGAAATTAGCAAACATGACAAAGAAGTGGTTTATGACATACCCTGATGTCTACACCA